>NW_027526361.1:90451395-90682542 GCF_048455015.1 Haemaphysalis longicornis
CGATTCCGCTCGTCCATGCCGTTGGTATATCGCGACTAAAAGCGCAGAAAAACGCAAAACAAAGAGAAGGACTACACAGTTTTTTCTGCGCTTTTAGTCACTTTGTCCCTATACCAACATGCCCACTTGTCCACTTGCCCAACATGCTGTTGGTGCCGCTGGCCACATCTGTCTACCCGATGTCTGTATTGCCGTTGTTTCTGACGATGCGTGCCACGTTATCTCTATCTTCTGCCGCTACTCTGAAGTGTTCACTGGAGCTTTTTGTCACCCGCCAACTTCGCTCAGCCGGCCATCTAAACCAACCGAGACAAACAACTCTTAAAAAAAATTGAGCAGGCAGAAAAATTTTGCGCTGGAGGGACATGCGGCGTTAGTCCCATGATTCCTTCGCAAGAGCGGGAGGTCAGCGGAAAGCCCGCACCACGCAGCCCCGCGCTGCTACGGTACTCAAAATACCCGGAACTGCTACGGCTGCTACTAGCGCCGATCGTATGATGGTCGTACTAAATAGGGAGTTTTGTATAGCGCTGTCTGCCTTTGCGTACGCTTAACGTTAAATTTTTGCGGCATGCTACGCCGGCACCGCGCGGAGAGTTTCAGTACAACGTTTCGTCGGTTTTGCTGGGCGACACTCATCAGGCCGAATGGGCACCCGGAATTTTGCACAACTACCCAACCAGCAGAACCAAACGCCGTCCAATTAGTATTGAATGCAAAAGACAAACGTGCACAGCATGACAGACATATTCTCCTACACAAGTACGCTCTAGCGGAAGCACTGGAGCCCGAGGTTACTTTTCGTTTTGGCGATCGGTTTTGGCGATCGCACACAACGCGCAGAACCAAAGTACTGGGCTTCAGGCATAAAGTTTCTACGACTCGAAAACACCCAGAAATATATTTCGAACAAACGCGACGTGACGACGTAACTGCTTGCACTGCGAGGCGGAAACACAATAATAAAATGCGATCTTGTGCCTCCAGCTCGTCGCAAACATCGCACTCACTTCACGCGATTTGCGGGGTCGAGCAGCAAGTCACTTCACTCTGGCGCAAGCCGACAAGGCCACACACTGGGTTGAGTCGTCGCTAGTGATAACTAACTGCGAACTCGCAGGAGCCCACCGTCACCTTCCACCGTGAGGCGAACGCGTCAACAGCACACACATAGCATCGGACGCCAGCCTGCAAGAGCTTTGTTCGGTGAGTCAGCGAAGACACGTTAGTTTCGCTCACCGCTAGAGGAAAGGGCAAAGCACAGGACCTGTTTAAAAGAAGACAGGAGCAAAAAACGTGTTCTTTAAGAATTGCTGCTCACAGAGGAACGAAAACGTTGAGGTGATTCGCTCTCCCTGCAGCCATGTTGTACCATGTTGTAAACACAGGGACACGCAATCTTCTCAACGTACGCTCGCTATTTTGCGGAAATAACGTATATATCACGAACGTACGCCAAGCACAAAAATACCGTAGCGTACTGCGCATGCGCAGTGTAGCGGCGTAAGGGAATAACGTACGCGATTTCTTTACGTAGTCCTCTGTACGATATACTAGAACTCTATAATGTCTGTCTCGCCAGTCGCACGTCTGAGCCTCCTCCGACGAGCACACGACGCCAAAAGCGGTCCTATGCGACCGTCGTCACGACTGCAGTCGTATGCGCATCGTTTGTTGTTTACGCTCATGCGTTTTGCGCTGTACTGGGACTTAGCAGATATTGCCAACTCCCGATGTACCAACTGTGCCTGTGACCGTTTTGGTGTGGTCAGCGCTGATACTTCTGTTGCTCAAGATATGGCCAAGAAAATTCAGTTCATCGAAGGCGAATCGGCATTTATGGGGCCTTCCATTTTGAAATCCTGTAGAACTGCTCGGAGATGTTTCGAGTGGGCATTGAAGGTGCCTCACAAGATGACGACGCCGTCTGAATACACTATGCAATTTTGCTTTTTCAGGTCGGTTATCATGGTGTTCATTACTCGCTGCAAGCCGCCGGCGCCATACAGAGCCGGAATGACATCACTTTGAACTCGTAAAATACGTCTGCAGTGAAAAACGCTATTTTTTTTCTTATTGAAGGTGTTGCGTAGCGGCCGGAAAATGATACGAGCCATGATGAAAGAAGATGCGACATATTCACAAATCCGTCACGAGAGAGCCGGCGCAGGCTCGATGCTCCACACAGCTTCCTCTTCGTTGGAGTTTGGGCCTGGAGTGCCATGGTGCGTTGTTCTCCTCGTCCTCTACTCGTGATATTGTCCCCAGCTCTAGTGCAACCGTCTCGGTAAAGGCCGCAGTAAAAGGACGGGTGCGGCGAGGATGCGAGATGTGAGCAAAATAACGAGTGCAAAAGGCCCTGCCGCCGTAGACGATGATGATGACACCGGGGAGCACCGGCCCCGGAAAACCAATGCCTGTCCTGGCAACAATAAATTTCGAAGACCCTTGGAGATACACCGAAGAACTGGAAAGGGAGCGTCATCACCATAGGATCACGTCACGGATAATCACGTCGGCAGGTCTCGGTGTGTCATAGTCAGGGGTAAGGGCGCGTCCATGTTTCACCGGGGTGGAGTGTGCTGGCACGACCCAAGAGCCCTGAAGCGATTGTTTCAGGAGTCGAAACAGGGTGAAGAGAGGGTGAAGGCAGAGGCAGGATGAGAATGAACACCGCATCCTCCACCAAAAATGTGCTGGCTAAGTGTCGACCACACGCCGGATCTAGAAGACTTCGTGGCCCTGAACCTACAGCGCACGTAGACGACACAGATAAAGACGAGGAGTGCTACCACGCAGTCACTCTGACGTGCTGCACGTACGATACCGGTGCCTGTTGAACGGCCTGGCACTCACTGTAGGATTGTCCCGGCCTGGCACCACAGAAGAACAAGCACAACAGTCCCGGCGTTACCTTATTGGAGGAAGGTACAACCTCACCCTCTCACCTAGATGCAGCAAGCACGACCCTTTCTGTGTGGGAGTTCGTGCGCGAGGCAGACCTGACCGGACAAATGTGACAGCCATCCCATTCCCCTTTCCTGTTTCCCTCTTCCCCAACTAGGCTACAAAGAGATGTAACCCAGTAATAAAGGTTAATTCATTCACAAATAGGCCATGAAACAGGCCGAGCAGGTTGCCCGCCCACGTAGCTTCGTCTTCGTAGGAAGTTGAGCTTACAATGCTGTGCAGCACGGCACCCTTCTCAGTCGTCCCGTACAGTATATTCACAACGATGCGAACAACGTGCAAGAAACTTGTGCTGATTTTTACGCATAAAAGTTGTTTTAAGTGCACGAACTAAAATTACGGGTAACAACGTATAAGAACGTTTTGGGAACTCATAAGTATTATATATCTCGTGCCTAATTTTTTTTATAAGAACGAGAATATGACTGATATTGTCGAGTCGTATCCTTTGAAATTATTCGAGGTAATCACGAAAACATTGTTATGTTAAATCTTCTTTTTTGTAGCGCATTTTCTGAAAATAATGGAGACGTCGTACTTTGTGCTCTCTCTCTCTCTCTCTCTCTCTCTCTCTCTCTCTCTCTCTCTCTCTCTCTCTCTCTCTCTCTCTCTCTCTCTCTCTCTCTCTCTCTCTCTCTCTCTCTCTCTCTCTCTCTCTCTCTCTCTCTTCATTTAATTTATATATGTGTGAGTAGATTGTTTTAAGAGTGTGTGAGAACGGGAGAGATGACTTCAGAGCGTTATGAATGTCTAGATTTGGTGAGTAACGTCTGCTACGTGAGTTGTTCTGATGTATCTCCCTAATCTCTTTTCATTTTTACGTACATGTGCAAAGGTGTGTATTCTTGTTTTCAGTAAAATCTAATGAAACGCGTTTTGTGACTTTGTGATGCTAACATTCGTCTTTTTCGGGGCACCAGACGTACTTTATACTTCACCATTGCTTTCTTGAAATTTTTATCAATTAAATCCACTACTGTTGTTGTCTTTATAGGAACTTAAAACCAAGCGAGGCACTTGTACGCGCAATTTCTCCCAAACCGCGAGCTTTTTTTTTTCGAAAACTTCCCGCTGGAACAACATTTGTAACGAAATATAATTGGACGTCATGGCCTACGGGTTCTTTCTAGAATTACGAAAAAATTCGCCAGATGTGTTCGAAACGTACAAAATAAAGGGCGTTTTAAAATCGACCTTCGTTATAAGCCGAGGTGTGTAGATCACATTTATTTTAGATGTATACGGGGAACGTGAATGTCTTACCCCGTGGATGAGGTTGCGTGCCAGAGAAAGCGTGTTTTTCGGGAACCTGTACTGCGGCTTTTATATTTTGACAGTTCCGCGGTTGGAAAGTCAGACCGCCCAGTGAAAGGACGGGATGGAGCAACCCGCTCTCGCCTTGGGTGCAATGACTTCAGCTCTCTTGATATAGATGACCTTCTGGGCTATTCCGGGTTTAGTGACCGCTACGATCAATAATCCTTTGCGTCGTCCAGGAGCAGTGGACCGCAGAGACGCTTCGCCCATGCAACTAACTGCAGCGTGGTGAAATTATGGCTATATTAACGCGCGGGAACACATGGTAGCGATGATGCTATACTATCCAGTTGTGGACAAAGGAATTGACTTTCCGTCAAAGTAAGGGCACAGTGCTGCGCGCGTTTTCCTTGTTCTTTCATGTTTTCCTCGACCGAACGTGATTACTGGTGCCACTTTTTTTCCTTGAAAGACGATATGCAGAGTTGCGGGACTTCCGGGCCTGCCTTCCGGTAGTCGATGTCAATCTCCCGAAATAGATTTACGATGAGAGCCCGTGCGTTGCACACACACCCCCAAATCACCATCACGTGGATGTTATCATAATTGTATTCTTCTTTCTCGCTGCTTCGTAAGTGGAGACTGTGCACGTATATAAAAAAATCAAATGCCCTTTATTAAGAGAAAAATAGGTAAAACTCAAAGCCTTCTCCAATGCAACCTGAGTCAAAGTCAAAGTCCAGAATCCAAACCGCTCTGGTCGTGTTGAAATGGCGAAGTCCTTCAGCGGACCTTGAAAAACCATTTTCCTCTGGAAGCACGTGGAAAATTTCTTTTTCCACGTGGAATTTTCTCTTTTGTCTCTTGTCAATCTCTGTATTGGGCAGAACGCCTTCTCTTTTTACGAAACAAAAACACTCCACGCAAAGTAATAACGCAGAAGAGATATTTGGTTATTTTCCCATGGTTATCGGCTCGTTAAATCATTCACAGCGTTCCTAGAGAGGGTATTCAGGAAGCGTGATTGGGGTAGGGCAGGCATACACGTAAATAAAGAATATTGGAGCTACTTGAGACTGGCGGATCCCATCGTCTTGTTCAGTGATTCGAAAGAATACCCGCAAAGACTGCTTCAGTGGCTGTAACAACAACGCGTCACCCTAAAATTAAAGGGACTCTGCAACACTTCCGACAAATGCTTTCACTCTTTTCTTGCCGTCTTGAAGCACTGCGAAAGCCAGATTCTTTCTAAAGTGGCAAGCGAATGCGTTCATTGCTGCATCTGTAAGAGAGCCGGCCATTAGCTACTACGCTGTAATGCCGTAATTCCAGCGGTCGAAGAACACCAAGACAGGGCAAGAAACAACAATCTTCTGAGCAAGTTTATAAGTTATCTGATGGGCCTAGAACAGTCATTTTTGGCTGGGCTATTTTTTAACCGCCTATTCTGAATACTGGATGTGCTGGTCCACTACGTTCAGCGAGCATTTAAGATTTCGAAAAGACTTGAAAAAGGCGTTTCAGGGTCAAATAAGATGAACACAAAATTATTATAGAACAGGCACGGAGGAAGCGCCCATTTCAATCTAGGCAATTAAGTACTACACGAGGGAAGTAAATATAGCTATCATGGGAGTTGTGAGTGCCGATACAAACCACTGGATGAAAATCAGGAGTAGAATTACTGCTGTGAATCGAGTACTGCTAGGCTACTTCTGCCACTAAATAGAAAGATATACAACCAATGCGTGCTCCCGTTGATTACTTTAGGGGCCAAAACATGGGCGCTTACTAAGAACCGTGAAAGCAAACTTAGGTCGGCCCAGCGAACTACGGAAACAAGAATATAGGAGTAACGCTAAGAGATACGAACCAAGTGTTTCGGATTAGAAATTTAACTCGAGTATCCCAGCTTAAATCAGTGGAGTCGTGTGAAGAACTGACACAGGGTGGTCTACCAGAGTAACGGAGGGGCCATTGAGGGACGGGACGAGAAGTAGGGAAGGGCGACTACTCAATGTAAGGATGATACAAAAAGTTTTGGTGCCAAAGATTGGATGCGGAAAACGCAGGATAGGACCAGTTGGAAGTCAGTGGGAAGCCTGCATCCTGAAGTGCACACAAAAATAGGCTGATGGGGATGATCAGCTTTCTACGCGGTAAAATGTTATGGAAACCGCCGTAAACAAGAGGCGTAATGGTTTCCATGAGCATGGCCGCACGAAACATCTTTACTAATGACATACCCGGCCGCTTGCCATCTCAGCGGAATGAGCATGCCCTCTTGCCTGCGGTCAGGCGCACCGGCATATCGGGGACTTGTTACGGATATCTAGGATTTGCAACGGCCAAAAAGACTTGGAAGAATGCACGACTGAACACTGTAAAGCCATGAAATGTCTGTTCCGTCGGAAGAAGGGTCTCTATACGGACTCTATACGGAGTAGGTGAGCGACACGAGGTCACTCACGGGATCGGTATAGTTCAAAGCAACGGTCGATGCTTCAAGCAACACGTAACAGGCAACGAACGTATGACCAACATAACGGTTCTCCAAAAAGTGTCGATGAAGTTCTGTTGTGTTACCAAGGGCAACGCGTCAGCTGGCACCATGCTTCGACTGCACTACAGGTTGCCTCGACTCCGTGAAAATTATTTTTACAAAACAATGTAAGTCTACGCATCTAAAGTAATATAAGTACACAGCAGAACCCCGCTCTATAAATCTTTTTAGCCAAGTAGAGTGTTCCCTGCCGCGACAGATTCAGTATAAGCGGATTCGTCCGAACGTTCACCTCAGCCAAGAAATTTGCCAACTCGAACATTTGTAAGTCCACCCTCATTCGAAACAAACGTAGAATATTCTGCTACATGACCTTGAAAGGACATGTGTAAAAGTATTTGCTGTATCCCACAAACGCGTCCTGGATTCTTATCGTCACATCCTGCCTTTTTTCAGCGTGCAGAGAGCTCACCGCTCTCGCAATCAAGACGAAGAAAAGTCAAGTTTACGTTCTGTTTGGGCAGGTGGAAACACTCTTTCTCAACTTTTTACTTCAGATGGGAACCTGCCTTCTGGTGAAACTATTGGGCGAGTTTTACTCTACCAGTGGCCATCATATTGCCTTGACCCTACGAGCGTAAGAACCGAAATGAGCTAGCGACTCCAGCTGAAACAAATATAATTCCTTCGGAGATCACCGCAGATATCAATGGAATCAGTTCCAAAACCATAACCAAAGCCTGGCAGTGTTCACTATATCCAGCCTACAGGGACTCAGCATCTAGGACGTTCCTCAGTGTTCCTGGGTAAGCCGCCCTCTCGAAGACAGAAACATAGTAACGCGTTAGGCCCCTGGTGAAATTATAAGCGAGTATGCCCAGCTACAAAAGCTCTATTGACTTTTCTGCGAAATACAGGTCTTCATCAGAGACTCTAACAAGGTTACATAAGCATTGACATCACCGTAATCATAGTCATGATCATCCCATTCATTCAGTTTTCTGATACATCTGGTGTAGCAAGCTAGGCGCCTTTGTCAGGCGAACCTTCACAGTACAATTAAAGTGTCTCTCTCTCTCTCTCTCTCTCTCTCTCTCTCTCTCTCTCTCTCTCTCTCTCTCTCTCTCTCTCTCTCTCTCTCTCTCTCTCTCTCTCTCTCTCTCTCTCTCTCTCTCTCTCTCTCTCTCTCTCTCTATCTCTCTCTCTCGCTCTCTCACTCTCTCGCTCTCTCACTCTCTCGCTCTCGTTCTCTCGCTCTCTCTCTCTCTCCCTCTCTCTCTCGCTCTGTCTCTCTCTCTCTCCCTCTCTCTATCTCTCTCTCCCTTGCTGTCTTTCTCTCTCTCCCTCGCTGTGTTTTACTAAATTCAGGTACTTTTCCACAACAGACATAGAAACTTCGACAAAACCGGTCCTTTCGTTTCTTGTATTGGGTGGGGGAAATTTTAAATCCGGAAACCATATAACTATCTCCCACTGTCATTTTGTTTGTGTATAAGCAGGTCTGCCAAAGAGGATGCAGTCCGCAGCAAAAGAGCCGCATTACTGGAGTCCGATGCGAGGACTCCGCTGCAAAGTTAACTAGAAAATCGCAGTTTGATACACCCGAGACACAACTTGGAAAACTTCCGTGAACTGTGATTACCATGCATGAAGAAAGGGGTGATCGGTGAAAGAGCCCATACAGCATTTTATACCCTCTCCCCCCCCCAAAAAAAAAAAAAAAAAGAACCAGAGCGTCGATCGCTACATGTTACAACCACCGTAAACGCTCAATAACCCTAATGCCTTGACCTACCGCGTGCTTACTCTTCGCAGAAATGTTGCCCAACTTTTTTGTGTGCAACTGGCATCCTCGTTTTCGGGTCAACCTCGAATCTAACGGCATTAGCCTTTAAAATTCGAAGCGTAATGGCCTCAGCAAGTTACTTGCCTTGTTTTCCTTTCTATTTTCTTTGGAAAGACGTCTGCATTGACTGTGGTGATTTCGACTCCGTTCTTTTTTTTTTTTTTTTAACACGATAGTCTACTCTGGCTCCCTGTTGTTATTCCACAAATGAGCCTTGGCGGATAATCTAAATTAAATTGATCTGTTTCCGCATCTTACTAAACGTAAAAGTACCTAGCCGAGGGTGGCAACCTTCTTGTAAATAAAAGTACACGCGGGATTGGTTTTTACGATGGCAAACAAAAAAAAAACGCTATAAAAATGCCGCGGAAAGAGGTGGGATAAAAGCAAACACAAAAATCAAGGATTTAGAATTGAGCTGTTCCAAGCATAAAAATAAAAAGGATTCAACAGATTGCGCGGAGGAGGGTGAACGCGGGAAATTTGAATTGAATTAAGCAAACCTCCGTTGTATCCGTTTGGGGAGGAGCAAGAGAAGAAAAGAAGAGCGTGAGGCGTGGCAGAAGGAGAGAGAAGAGTCTATTTCGTAGTGGGGGCAGCAGACGACAATTAAAGATGAGAGTCTTTCTTGGGCTACCTAAACGGGAAAAGTTGGTCTGTCTGTCTCTATGTCTGTCTGTCTGTCACTCGATTCGGCCAGCCGGCCAAAGCAATACACATGCTGCGCAATAGTCTTATATACTCACAGCCAAATCTAAACGTCCAAGTCCGGTGGCAATGTCCATACTTGCCAACATTGTTGAACAAGAAGACATGACGCAAATATAAGGCAGAAAATCAATACATAGGTGACATTTGCAGTGTTCCTTTATTACAAAATTCACGGATGCTTGGTTTTTGCAATAGCAAATAAAATACTACATCAACTGCAAAAACCCTCGCCTGCTGTTGCCCGCGCTACCTGGCGGCGTTTAAAAAAAATCAAACGGCAACAGCAACAAAAGGTTCCACTGATTGGTTTTGCGTTCCGCTTTGAACGCTCGTGGAGTAGGGCAACGGGGTTCTATAAACGTTGTAGTCGGGTGCCTCGATTCACGCGCGTCTCCACCGTACGGCAGCGCTGGCATGGAGGCACCCGGCCTGGAGCAGTGGAACGTGGTAAATTTAAATTGATTTGAGCAAACCTGTAGTGTGCTACAGTGAAACCCGTTTATAGCGAACTGCACTATGCACCGCGATATGTTCGATATATCCAATAGTTCGATATAGCCGAACACGCCTATGACGAGCTTATTGTTACGAGTTCCCATTGCGCGGTAGCCCCCCCCTCCTCAACTCCACCATCCCCGCATGCAGAAACGAACACAGTAAAGTAGCCAGTAACCATACCCAAAATAATCCATTTATTGCAACTAATAAAGCTTCTTTCCGCCTTAACTGCCTACTTTGCAAAAAAAAAAAAAAAAAGCGGTGATTTTTGTTTTCACTTTCGTTTTGGCGGCTAGCATAGCATTCTCTACACGAAACATTGTTTGGAGCAGTACGAGTCTGCGTTCTCCAAAATCTAGGAAGCATTGGCGGAGCACATCGACTGCCGAAAGCGCTTCAGTATAAGCATCGGACGGCTTTCACTCGCGACATCATTGGCAACGTTGGCTAACTCTTCCCACAGTTCACCGATGCTGCTGTCTTGGTCCGGACTCGCTGACTGGGCGGGTTCCGTCGTTAGTCCCACGCGTCGGAAATAGTTACGGAAAGTGTCGGCCGTCACGTCGCTCTGTGCAAGGCGCAATGTCCCAGTCGCGGTTCTTGCTCCGTGGTCGCGGCCAATCCACATCTCAATCGCCGCTCCGAGAACATGCATTTCGGCGGCCATTCTAGGCACGCGGAGTTCGATATATCAGATGTGAAATTCGTTATAAAGAATATGTTTCCCATGTATTTCCGTAACTGAATTTTTTTTGTTCGATATATAGCATAGTTCGCTCTATCCGGGTTCGTTATAGCCGGGTTTGACTGTATCTTGTAAAAGGCAAGACGGGACAGGAACAGCATGAGAGGTGAGCGGGAAAGAGAAGGGATGCATTTACTTGCCAGGGCGCCAGTCGACTATCGTCTTGCGTGACATTTGCAACGAAAGGAGCAGATACGCGGCCAATTTTTTCTTTCCACGCCATTAGGAGCGAAGTAAGCATTTCCGCAGCTAATTTTGAGTGACACTTATTCATTGCTGAAATGCATGGCTTGCGCCTCTCGGTACCCCGCATTGGTTTTGTTAGAACCCCACATCGCGGTAAGCGGGTGTACATTTTGCTTGTTTTGTTCGTTTCTTCCTTCAATACCTGTCGTTATTTATTTATTGCGTTCACGCTTCCCGCGCCTTCGCAGTGGCGGGCGAGCAGGCGCACGAGCGTACGAGTAGCCACCTTTCTACCGTGCACACCACCGGGTAGGAAAACTCCCTGTGCAAATAAAATTCTCTCTATGAGTATGACTATGACATAGAAATGACGCGTTTCTATTTTCTTTTGTATAAGCAGCGTTTGTTGGAAATGATTTTTCTTGAATTAAAAGCAAATTGTGAGCTGTTATTCGATACATATACAAATACGGAGACACCATATCATTTCAGAAATAGTTTGTAACGATTAAAAGGGGAACTAGATATGGTATGCAATTACTAAAATGGCAAATTCCGAACCATCTAAATTGCTATCCAGCATTTCTGGATATAATAGAGAGTCTTTGCTTACCTTCAGAACACTAAGTAATATAGTAAAATATATATCCTCTAGCAATCGTAATTTTTGTGTACATTTTGTTTTTGCTCTCTTCAATCCTAAAGAGTATGTGCTTCCTTGGGCCTTAATTGTTATGTGTCATGTTCGCGATGTATGTGTTGACCACTAATTCTGTCATTTTCCGTTATATTGCCTTATCGTGTTCGATACTCTGCATGTGTTTTTTTTTATTTTATGCGTGTGATATTTTGCAATATGTTTGAAAATTTGATATTTGATTTGAAATATAATTTGATATAATGTGTTTTGAGCGTTTCAAATTTTCCAATATGTTTTTAAGGACGTTGCGCTCAAGTTGTCTGGTGCGTGTACTGTCTGGTGTCAAAGGCCCAGTCAGGTGGCTCTCAGTGCCGCCTGTCGCCTTGGCAACCAAGACAAACCGCTATTGAACGTTGTTTTCTCAATAAGCAATAAACAATAAACACTTCTTGCCGTTTTTTTTTTCGTTTTTTACGGTACCTTTTCTCACAGGAGCGACACAACTCTTAACTTTTCTCTTCTTCGCTCTCGCAGGACGACCTCAGTGTTGGCGTTAGTAAAACCGCCGACTTAGAGCCTTTCTACTTCCTCTCGCTTCAAACGGCCCCATCGCCCATCCACGAACCCTTCGGTGAGTGAGAGGAACCGAATGAAAGAGTGAATTGAGAACGCAAAAGTTGTTAGCCCGGCGGTGGGGCCAGACGCAACTTCTCCCCTCCTCTTCCGCAGCTCGTTCTATGCACTGTCAGTGTGGGTAGTAGTGGCAGCCGAGGGGGAGAGGGGGGAACGGCCGAGGGATGACGCCGACAGGAGCATTGCGGAAGGGAAAGTTGTCCGGTGGCTCCGGTTCGGCCAGCGGTGCCCGCGGTCACAAAAGTGCGCCCGGACGCGCGGATTCGGTACATATGCGGCACTGAGCGAGCCACGGAACGGGGAAGGAAGCACTCGCGCGCACGCACATCGTGGCCGAAATAAGCGCCGCTCCATACAGCGCCGCTGAGCAGTTTGCTTTGTCGCCCGCGTCCACCCGGTTCGGCCGCATCCAGGACGCTCCCTCCTTCTCCAAGGACTCGCGCCGCGCACGGTGAGGATCGACTTTCCCGGCTTTGCTTTCACTCGAATCTCCCGCCGAGATGGGCGCGGTCTTGTAAAGCGCGGGCACGCGCTGTGCCTCAGCAACGTTCTCCATACGGACCCGATCTCTAAGCCGGAACTTAAGAAAGGTAATCTTGGAAGTAGGCTTCCTCTATTGACTTTACCTCTGAACGTACGTTTACGGTTCAGTCAGCGAATTTTTTTTAAGGCGATATCACTTATCAACACTCCAGTAATATTTTCACGCACGAGGCCTAAACTTGCAAAGCGGACATATGGTCCGGAAGCAAATTCAAGATGACTTACAAGCTGTTCCCTTCTGCTAGGTACAAGTTATATCATTTTGGTAAGCGAAGTTTGTTACAACAGACTATTCAAATGTTGGCTTTTATCGGCACTATTCTGAAACTGCTAAGCTCGGCGGCTCCTTAAGCGCAGAGCGGAAAACGCAGCCTGTTGCGAAAGATGTTATCTTTACGGGAAGCATTTTTTCGCTGTTACGCATGCCAGTGGGTCCGATAAGTTTCAGTTTTTCTTTCTCTTTAATTACTGCGTATTCCTGCCCCTAAGGGCCCACAAACCAGTTGCCAGCCTCTGTGACCCCGATTGTAGTTAGGCATGCGTTAATACAACGCTCATTTTTCTTATTCTGCATTTTTTTTTGTTGTTCTTGTTGTCCGTGAAGGCATACTTCTTCCGCAAGTTATGCGATAACCGCAGTGCTACCAGGCTTGCTGACTTCAAGGCATAAATACTGATACGCGATAGCAAACGCAGTTAGTGAATTCATTTCCTTCGGTAGAGGGTCAGGAACAGTAGACGTAAACGCGTGGTGATTTATGGTAACAAATGGTTTTAACAACTCTTTTTCTAACTTTAAAAAATGCCTTTCTAAAAGAAACAATAGCGGGAGTTTGTGAAAGGGGCAACCGGAAAACGCCACATAATTACAGAATAGGGAGAACGTAGATCTGTTATTGCTTAAAAGGATGTCCGTACGCATGCCTGACCGCTTACTTGAAAAACTCTTTAAAAGCGACACCGCTGTCTCCCCTTTTGCCATAACATACCGTGAAGGCGCAAATTAAGGGTGCTTTCATAGAGAACGTTTCGGTATGTCATAGAGATAACTCGTGGTATTATTTTCTGCCAGCATGACAGACAGACAGATCGATACTTGGTCGTTGACCGGGAAGGACAAAAGGGTATTCTTGGTCACACATAAAGAGTACAAAGCCGGCAGCTAAAGGTACAGATACTAGAACAACGAGTGTATATTACCTGACGAGGCGAACGGTGCTAATTCGTTTGCGTACAAAGATGACTGAAGTCCCGGAACAGTGGCAACTTTGTTGAGTAGCACATTAAACAGAACAGGAGGCCGGACGGAGCCTTGCGGTAAACCTGAACAATAGAGAATTAATGGGCAGTCTGCTGGCACATGCAGGCAAAAAGCTGATGGTATATGATAACAATGAGAATTACGATGCTGATTATTATTATTATTATTATTATTAGTAGTAGTAGTAGTAGTAGTAGTAGTAGTAGTAGTAGTAGTAGTAGTAGTACTAGTAGTAGTAGTAGTATAGTAGTAGTAGTAGTAGTAGTATTCTTTAACTTAACGGTGGTACCGAAAGCCAACATTGCTTTGCAAGGGAGGACAAGTAGCAGCTATGCCATCATTTCTTGTCACGTTTTCCTGTGCATTTTAACGAAGTTTGTACCGACTAGCACTACTGATGACTGGCTCTGTTACCCAACTCGACATGGACATTTTAAAAGTAAAAACACGTTAGAGGCGTTTGCACAGGCTACTAATTAAATTACGTTAAATATAGTATAAAGATGCATAACCACGTAATATCACGTACGTAGGCACTCATAATCTATTCTAAAGTCAACGTGACGTGTTTAAGATACAGTACGTCGGCGGTTTTGCAGGATAGAGTTTGTATCACCGCGCGCCCGGATCGGCTGCTCACTCCGGAGCACGCCACGTAGATCTGGCTATGACAAAAGCAGCGGTTTGGGAGATCACCTCTTAGACATTTGGAGTTTGTTCATTCTGTGCTGAATTTTAAGCATTTGTACAAGGAGACATTGTAGGGATACAAAACATACTCAAGCTTTTTCCGGGCCCAAGAGATATCTTGTTACGAATGGACACGTGTAACTCTGTCTTCTATACTCAGTGAGGTACCAACGTGTGGAGTTTTTATATCACGTGACGGATGCGTTCTGCGAACCCCAGTGTCCATTACTAGTGTTCTTGGCTTGGCTGTCGTCTCAAAACCAGGTGCAAATAAGAGCAAAAATCTTGCGAAATCTGAAATCCTGCTTAAAACCTTTGGACGCGAAAAACCTTTCGATTACGGGGGTGGATACTGAGTGATTTTGGAATACTTTTACTAGTCCTTTAATATCATTGAAGGAAAATATCCAAAATTTGGAAGTTTGTTTTTGAACATTCGCAGAATATATTCTAGACGCAAAATCTAGTTGGAAAAACTTAGTGTGAATGTGAAATTAATTGAATACATAATTTCCGAAAAGCGTTTTCATTTTTTTAAAATCTGTAGGGATTAATCTTCTAAGCAAAGCCAATTTTATTATATCTTTAGTTGAGTAATTAGAAAACAGGAAAATAAATTGGATAGCTGTAAGTGCAGATGAGAGGCCATGGCGTTTGTAAGAACTTGTTTAACCGTCCGTGGCGTTTTTCTTTTTGTGTGCGTCGGAAATGTTTTGGAAAGTGTTAATATTATAAAGCTTGCTCTTATGTAATGATGCGAATAGAAATGAGATAATTTTATATCAACCAATTAGCAAACAGCGTGTCTAAGCAAGATCTAATTGTGAAATTTACAAAAAGTCCTAAATAGATTTTTAGTCTTTTGTATCATTAGTTGGGAGGTCCAAAAAGAAATTTTATACACTTTTCGTCCTAAAAGATACTCAGGGATGAATGAAAACACGGTTAACTGTTAAATCCTCATGATAATTGACATCTCTAGAATTTATGAAGTGGTTTACGGATGTCAGGTATGTTAAGCAAAAAACACCATGATGCAACTATACAGTCATGTACGGTCCGGAGTTGTAGAAAAAAGAAGCAGTAGAACCTCTGTGAACATCGTTTTCACCATCGATCGGGAAATTTATCACTTCCACCAAAACAGGCTGCCGCAGAAACCTTTTTGTTCATGTTTACAGACGCATAGATTCTGCATCTAATGCGGTGTCAAATCACTTTAATATATTTTACTGCCCACCCCCAGCTACACCATCAAAACAGCACTTGCAT
This sequence comes from Haemaphysalis longicornis, assembly GCF_048455015.1. Classification (NCBI taxonomy): domain Eukaryota; kingdom Metazoa; phylum Arthropoda; class Arachnida; order Ixodida; family Ixodidae; genus Haemaphysalis; species Haemaphysalis longicornis. Next base: position 90,467,151 of record NW_027526361.1, read on the forward strand.
TACTTACTTACTTACTTACTTACTTATTTACTTACTTACTTACATTACTTACTTACCTTCCTACCTACCTACTTACTTACTTACTTACTTACTTACTTACTTACTTTAATGCTGGTGGCATGGTGTTGGTGACCACATGCAAATAATGGTGCGGAAATGATGCTTTAGGGGTCTTAGGGACTGAATATCTGGATACACAAGCAGGCAAGCTTTATTGCTACAGCGATATTCGGTGTTTATGTATACGTATTCATGAGCAACCTAACTACAGGCGCCTTAGCTGTTCAAAGCTACTGTGCCTTTTGCATTGGCAGCATGCTCATGTGTTCAGTTCTAAGCGTAGCTAGGAGAACCCCGGAGGAGTTTTTAGTGTCCAAGTTATGGCGTCGCTTTTTCGAAGTCGATTTCCTCTCACGAGGCCATTTCGTCGCAGAAAGCATTTCTGCCATGACGGTGTACACGAGCGCGAGCTATTTATATGACAACAAATTTCCCAAATGCTAGCACTGGTTGCATGGTTGATTTAGTGCGATGGTTCTAAACCATGCGTGTGCCAAGAACCCCTTTCAGACATGGAAATGATAGGGGGGACCCTACAATAAACTAGATAGATCCGTGCTTCAATGCAAAACAATTCGCACTTACAGCTAAAGTCGCTCACATAATTGTTCAATGCCCGCCTTTTGGGCCTGGATCTTATGCTAATGCGTGTCATATGTATGTATGTATGTATGTATGTATGTATGTATGTATGTATGTATGTATGTATGTATGTATGTATGTATGTATGTATGTATGTATGTATGTATGTATGTATGTATGTATGTATGTATGTATGTATGTATGTATGTATGTATGTATGTATGTATGTATGTATGTATGTATGTATGTATGTATGCATGCATGTATGTATGTATGCATGTATGTATGTATGTACGTATGTATGTGAAAGAAAGCCAGACACTATGCGATGTGCCTGATTAAGGACCCTGACGAGAACGCAAGAATTTTGTTTTTGTAGCTTTTCGCCTATTATCGCTAATTTTAATGAACTACCCAGATTAGTCGTGTATATACGTGAAAAACTTGTAGCGCAAACTAATTTATTGAGCTGTGCCACCAGAGGGCGTCAATTAATACCGCAAAATATTGAATTCGACTTTGCAAAGAACCGCGCAAGAGAAAGAGAGAACGATCCTTAATGAGTCTGGCGATGTTAGCCGAGCTACAATGCTTATCGTGCTACGTCAGATGAATCTGGTGACAGTGATAGAGATGATGGGGATGTTGTTGAAAATATCGATGCTCACGTATGCGTTCAGTCATTTACTGTGCCTGGTCAGGACCTGTGTTCCGCAGGTGCGCGATCAGAGTTTCTGGCGCGCGTAAGGCACAATTGGGGCGTGACCACGGCCCTCACTGGAATGCCCACGGAAAGCGGCAGTAATAAAGACGCTACGAAGGACGCTCTTTGAGCACTGAGCCGCGCACATTCGCAGATCAGGTGCTGCAAGTTTTCGCGTGCATCGCTGTGTGGGCAGAGTGGCAAGGTTGTCTGTGTTGACTTGAAAAGGTGCCGCTTCTCGGCGACATTCAGCGATGTGGTCATGCGATTTGGGTCGGCGCGATCCCCCACTGTTTCTCCACTACGTCCAACCTCAGATTTCAGCTTTGAATGAATAAAATTTAGCCTTAACTGCGTAAAGCAAAAAAAAAAATGGGACATTTGTAAGTGCACGAAGGGAGCCCATTGAATCCGGTATTAAAAGTACCGATGCGAAGGAAACAGTTATCGCTATGCGGGAAAAATTCGCCCGACGCAAATTATTTCTACGTTTCATAACTGTAGTTTACTCGGAGGGAACATACTCTAGTTCATTCACCTTTGAGTGTAGAAAACCAGTCATGAACTGGAGAGGTCAGCCAGAGCAGACAGCTTGGCTTATTACTTCAGATGGTACGGAAAATCTACCTTTGAAAGCAAATGACGCGACCAAATAGTTCGATGGGTGTTCGGCTGCTAGCATTCGTACACCCTGCCACCTACTGGCGTAAACACTCAACAACGACATGAACAGCTTAAAGTAAAAAAAGAAGACACGTTTTATGTTAGAGGTTGCAAAAACATTTAGAATAGCAGCAGGTGAAAAAACATTCTGAGATATTACCGTATACGCAAAGGCGAAAAACGTATTTGTTCGAATGCCGCTCAGGCGGTTTCCTTTTTACAAATTCTCGGCGCTTAGAAATCCGCGAACGACCTACCTGTGGATTTCGCCTGCCCTCGAACTGAAACAATTAGTCCCATCTTCGCCTTAACTTCGGCCTCACCGTTAAAGTAGAGGTCCGCTTAAGCAAACTCACTTGAAAGTTATTTGAGCACCATATACCAGACCACAGTTTCAGCTCAACAGTCCTTGGCTGACCGCAATGTTAACGTGACGCTTCCTTTGAAGGCGCACTGCAGTTACGTCTTACCCTGATAAACACACCCCTTCCACACGCGCACACGCACACAGGTGCGGCGACATCCGCCATATGCGTGAACTGTTTGCGAGCAATGCTCCCATTCAGTCTGTCCCCCCCCCCCCCCCCCTTTCCCGTCATCGCGCTGTTTTTCTTCAGTGGGAAGACTTTCCGCCAGAAGTCTCACGCAAGAATGGCGTGGTAGGTCCACAGGGATAGCGCGCCTGATGTACCATGGCCACAGCGTTTAGCCGATAATGGTCTCGTTAATCGTTTCGTCGAATCCTTTGAGTGGGTGGGAATGATTACTATAAAGTTTCCGTAAGAGCGAAGCTGAACATTTTGGGAAAGGAGAACATTTAATTTATTCGACAATCCCTTTAGAGGAGTTGAGACATCGAGGCGTATTGTTCACGAGCGTATTATTGCCGCTGAATTATCGTCTAATGATGGCGTTGATATAAGGTAGAGATAGAGCGTGTTTTGACCCCGAACGCCACCAGGATTCCTCGTGAACGAGCGCGTTTTATTCCCTGTTCAAACGCGCCGGAAATGATTTTGGCCCCATTTGCGTGCGTACGATTTCAGGTTTCACGGAATAAAGCATTTACAGCTGCCGTGTCAGGAATCTGTTGCCGTTCACGCACGAAATATGAAATGAAAAATGTGTTCTGTTGAAGTGCAAAGTATGGGACCCTGCACAGACAGGCGGTAAAGTATATTTACGACTTCGCACCTCACGAACGCTCCTTGGTCAGCTGAAATTACGGGGTGACTGATACTCTCCCAGGCTTTAAATGACAGTAAACATATTTGTCAATATCATGAAATAATTTTGCGAGGTTAACGGTGTTCATAGTTGCTGAAGTCAGCTTGCACGTATATACTTTATTTTGCAAGAGCGGTGCGCTGAGATGCGCTGTTTTCCTTTCACCACCCTCCTTTCGCGATCTTGAGACGTCATCAGTGACGAAAATTTCCCAATTCCGCCAGGCAGAATAGAGTTGATAGCGAACACGCAATCCTTATGTAAACAGTACGTGACCAAGAATCAAACCCAAAACAAACGTTAAGTACGTTGTTAGAATTTAGAAGTCTTCAAAATGATGAAATCGATTTGCGGACTCGTGTGCCGTGCACTAAACCCTCGTGATATCGAAGACTTGGGACAGAAAACTGGCTTCACTATAAGCCGCATTTAGTTAAAAGCGGGTGATTTGTTACGCAAACACTGCCACGGGAAATGCGAAAAACTTCCAGCAAAGTCAGAGTTCTGATAAAGCGATTACCTCGTGTCAGGGGTTTATGGTATTAATAGTATTTCGCTCTGATTTGCGATATATGCGAAACAGACTCCATAAACGTCGCCGTAGACTATTCCCATATTTTCTGCTGTCCAGTTTCTCAACCAAGTTAAGCCTGTATACCAGTGGCGGATTCAAATAAGTACGGGGGAGGGCTGTTCATCTTCCCCTTCCTCCAGCACGTTCGAGGTTAGCACTAACTATCAAGCCTCCAGGGTACAGGGCCACTCCACCTGCTGGCATACTGCAATGATACATGATGAAAAGTATAATATTTGAGCCTGTCTATGCAGTACGGACAAGAACAATGTCTGACATATTCTCTTCAGTGTCCTTTTAAGGATGAGTCGCACTTTGGCGCTGAGTTTTTCCTCGCTTTATTTCTCTTTTAGTTAACTGTTGTCGAGTGCTCTCTTTCTCGCATATTAGCAGTTGCGTTTCGCACGTTTCAGGCCATGATTTGTTTTAATGTGCTATAAAAGCGAACTAATTACTGCGACAGCCAATATAAACAGTTCCGAATGCAACACTATACAAGTTGTGCCGCATCGCTCACGTCGTCTTGCTCGGCACGTGACCAAAATGGTATTTTCATAACGGGGAAATTTGCTTAAAAACATGACTTCACCATTTTTGTTGCTATAGAATTGACGAAATTGTCCTTTCAGGAATTTCCGATCAACATGATGTGGACAGCAGTCATCCTCGCTGCCGTTTCGGTCACCGCGAGTACCCAAGATGTGAGCGATCCCATCGTGCACACCATCAGCGGATCGATGCGAGGCGTGGTTCTCCCTACAACAACCTCCGAGGTGCACGCCTATCTGGGCGTTCCGTTCGCCGAACCGCCGGTGGGAGAACTTCGCTTCAGGAGGCCGCTGCAGAAGAAACCATGGAAGGGTGTCCTGAACACCACCACGCTTCCTCCGCTGTGCCCGCAACTTCCAGCCCGAGTCAATAACTTCCTCCTCATCAAGCCCACGGACACGATCTCCGAAGATTGTCTCTACGTCAACGTGTTCGTTCCAATCAAAAACGATTCCTCCTTGAAACCCGTGATCGTGTACCTTCCGGGAGGCGCGTTCTCGTTCGGCGGCGTCTCTCTGGGAGTCATGGACGCCTCCGAGCTCGCTGATAGAGGCGACGTGATTGCGGTTGTCGTCAGCTATCGGCTGGGTGCCTTCGGCTTCCTCCACATGGACATCGACGACGCGCCGGGCAACACGGGCCTCTACGACCAGCTGCTGGCCCTCAAGTGGGTCAGGAACAACATCCGGTCATTCGGCGGGGATCCAGGGAGGGTGACGCTGATGGGTGAGAGCGCGGGTTCCATATCCGTGGGCATGCACCTGATATCGCCCAAGAGCAGGGGGCTGTTCAAGCGCGCCATCATGCAGAGTGGCAGCCCGTTCACCAGCGCTGCGGTCAGTGACAAATCGCAGGCTCTGCACAGAGCCGACCTACTCAGCAGGGAATTGAAATGCACCGGGGGTGAGGTTAAGAACGACGCGAAGGAGGTCGTCAGGTGTTTAAGGTCGAAATCGTTCAGGGAAATCCTGAACGCCACCACGGTTTTTAACTCGGGAGACTTGGACTCGTTCTTTCCCGTCTTTGGGGACGAGCTGCTGCCAGAGAAACCCGCAGCCGCACTGAAGCGCGGCAAGCTAAACGCCAACGAACTTCTGTCCGGCATCTGCGAAGCCGAGGGCGACTTCTTCCTTTACTACCTCTTTAACAGCATTCGGGACCTGACCGATATTGACGAGGTCCGGAAAGGAGAGATGGTGTTTCTTATCAAAGCTTTCATTACAACCATATTGGAAACCGACCCCAAGCCCATGATGGCGTACTACTTTGACGGCATGAACGCGACAAGCGGACCGGAACCGGTGTACGCTGCGGCTTCCCTGATCGGAGACCTGCAGTTCGGCTGTCCCACGGTTGGCTTTGCCAAGAGATTCCTGCGGCCGGACACGACGGTGTACATGTACCAGTGGTCCCAGCAGGCATCGTTCGTCGACTGGCCGGAATGGATTCGACCAACGCACGGGGATGATATCTTTTTCAACCTGGGTTCGGGTCTCAAGCTGGTGAACAATGCGACTGAGGACGACATCCGGGCTACCGAGAACTTCATCAATGTCATATCTACCTTCAGTCACACCGGGTAAGGCAATGTTTGAATTTTTCGCGTTGTAGTAACCACGTAAGTCTGACTGTTTTGTTCCTTGTCAACGTTTACTGAAGGGGACAATGCAAACACTTTAAATGTTAGATTCTGATTTTAGGCCCCCCTGTGATTTCCCGTAGATTCTTCATTACAAACAACAATTTTCACCCTCGTCTGGGTATTACAAACCAAACATATCAGCTCAAAACAGCAAGTATAACTAAAGCTGCGCTGTCTAACCCAAAATTTAGTATGTCTTTATTTTAACATAACCGCAATTCCCATGGCACGACGTTTATTAAGGTGTGCGACTTCTCTACTATTACTGTATTTTGTAGCAGAGACTGCTCTAAACATCTCCTTACGTTGTAAAGTTTTGCTTCTTGTTATTTCATTTCCTTAAACACTAGAACGATTCAACGCATAATTTTTGAATCAGCTCTTCACACCTTTACGTAAGTTATCGGTGCCTCATAAATGTAAAACGGTAATTCTTGTAAACGAAGTGAGTGCTAATTACTTTACCTTATCTAATCAACTGAAAACTATTTATTCTCGAGAATCTACTTTGCGCTCTCATTTTTTTTTTCTGTATAGAAAGACTGCAACAAAAAAGAACGTCAAGATGACAGTTTTACAACTTTGCATTTTGGTGACAACAATCTTTTGAAAATCTCTGTAGGCCTTCACTTACAATGGTTAGGATGTTAAGAAAGGGATGTGAAGAGCTTCAGCTTGTCGCGGACTATTTGCAGGCATGATTGACGAGATATAGATGGAACAGAACAACTGTCTTGTGTAGTCGGTTGAAAATTATCTCGTTTAATTTTGTGGCTCGCACTCCGCGTACAATAAGAAAAATATTGCGTTGAAGGCTCCTCTATTCGATTCCTTTCGCTGCCCGAAAAAAATAAGAAACAAGCACGAGGGCTGTGCGATAAATTCAAACTTCCCGTTCCATCAACTCATGAATAGGGATATTCTGGTTAAATAAACGACACCGCCTTTCATATAGATCCTGGGGTTGCTTAGCGGCATCACAATTCCCGAACTTTCTGTAAAATGAGAGCTTTTTAAAAATAAAATGTACGCGGGGTCCGTGAATTTAAACTACTTCAGCTGTTCTTGTTGTAAATCACCACACTTGTTCTGAAGTTCCGCTGAGGTCCATTGAGCTAGATAGGACAATTTTGATTGGCGTAGTTTTTGTGCATCGTCATGCACCGCTCTGTTGAGGGAAATCTGTTCAATGAGCGAGACATGCATGCTACATTGCACAGCATGTTGTGATTTCATTTTCCCAGTGTTTGCTGCGCATACCGGACAAGTTACCGTGCATTTTAGCTCTCAAGATGGATTTTCAACGTCGCAGAAATCCTAGAATCGACCTTCCAAGTTTTAATTCATTCAGACTGATAAAACACTCAGGAGCCATCTACGCGTGTTCGTATGGTAATACGTATTTAAAAGAGGAAATACAGATATCGCAGTAATGCTTCTGTAAAATACACAGTAGTAGCTGTGACAACCATCAAACAGACAATTAGTTTAGTTTTATTTGTTGCAGCTTATGCTGCCACAAACTTTAATGTAACTTTTAGTGTCCCTGCCAAAACATTGCATATTAAATTACAGCCGCTGAGTAGCCCTTAGTGAAAATGTTGTTATGCATAGCGTTCATATAAGTAACACTTTATTAGCGAGTTTTAGTGGATGTACTTACACTTAAGTCACTTATTCTTCCGCTGTTACGCAACTTGTCGTTGCAAACGTACATAGCTTGTTGGTATTGTAGAATACGCTGTCAGGAATACGTTGTCAGCGATGTATCACATGACCCGCTATTTTTAATCATAAATGCCATGTAACACGCATAATTAGGCATACAAAATTTAGAACAGGGCAACTATCGCTAAAGCAAGTGTTCACAATGGCAGCAACGGTTCTTCCTGAATGACCCGGATGTTAACATTGATGTTTGGTGCGCATCGGAAAATTATTGGGTATGCGGCTCTGGGGGATCTTTTTCCCTTCCAGAGTTCCGAAGGTGCTGGACAACACCCCGTGGCCGAAGTTCAACGAAGAGGAGCAGTACCTAGATCTTCGTCGTGAAGGAAACGTACTGAAGAAGCGCTTGCTTCAGGACGCTTGCGAATTTTGGAGCAAGGTGCGTCCTTACGAATGATAAGACATATTTTCAAGCTCCACTTTGACGCTGTTTAAGTTCAGTCCCACAGTTCAGTCCCACAGTTGTTAATACGCAAATTAACTACTCTTTAAATGCAGTGAGGCAAACTCTGGCGACGTTGAGGTAACATACAACAAAGCAATGCCACTGACCGGAACCACTGCGGTCTCAATAGCTGTGTAGGGCTGCAGTTTAGAGTACTACAGACAAAATGTAATTATTGAATATTTACACTAATATTTCTATACAAGGAGATATGCATATCTAAAGTCAAAGTCACGAAGTAGAGGGTTCGGTGGCATACCACCCGGTCAGGTTGCATAATGCAAGAGATGGAAGAATTAAAAATGGCGTTCTGGGAGCGCTACGGCTCCCTTGTTCGCAGTATTGAACAAGATATCGGTAGCGTTTTCGAAACAACGTTTTTTTTTAATTTGTGACTTGGTCAGTGACGTGTGTTTCATCGTTTGCATTAAGCCAAAGTTAGAAAATGTTTTCTTGCATTGTTGTAATTTTTTCTCAGGTGAGGTCAGTGAAGCCTTGATGGCCATATAAAAGATGTGTCATTTTCCGGACAATCTAGAGTTACATGTGCTTGTCAAAAATACTGTCCAATATTTACAATTTATTTTAGGCACATTTACGTACATTTTGATATTTTTTTCCTACGCAGAGCATGTTTTTAATATAGGGTGTCATGTTCCGATATTTAGCAACGTTATGTTTATATGGATATTTTATATTATCTGTTCTTCAGCCTTCATGTGAGCCCCAGATATATAAATGTGACACAGGGTACCACAGAAGCTATTTTACCAGAAAATATTTCACTATTGCTTTCACCATCGACAGAATAGTGATAATGTAAATCGAGCAGACGTTCCTGTGGAATGCTAACCGGTTTGCGTTAACCCATTTCTTTGTGCAAAGCTATCATTTGTTTACAACCCACACGATATTTTTTGTTTTCGTTTTTTATGTGACTAGTCCTTTCAAATTTCACCCATTTTCTAGTCTCGCCAAAGTGCAGTGTTCACTTCCTGGTTTTTAAAACAAACTTAGATTTTGAAGCAAAGCTTCCCTAAAGCCACTGTACATACAAAATCCTCGAAGCTGACATTTTACAATTCGTCCAACGTCTTCAATTTTCGCATAGGTCCTTCATAGTCACTATCATGACATACCATGTTATAGTGTGTCAATAATTATTTTTGGGAATATAAAAAAGTGTGTAGTCCAGGTCACCCCGCAAACCACGCTAAATTGAATTTGGGATATTGATGCTTACGGTACATTTTGTGTAACGGCTGGATCAAGAGGTATTCTCCCGAATTCATGCGCAAAACAGTGAGTGAACATTCTTCAATTGTGAAGTAATAGACTTGATTCCGTTGAACGTTTTAAAGGCTCATTTGGAATTCATGTTACGGCATCGAAGAAGCTTTTTCATTTTCGGGTGTTCATCGGAAACAATATACAGTATTTGTGAGTGTCAAGGTCTTGTTGTACATCATGTCTTACCACATAGAACATATCGCAATGTGTCCTCTCTGGTGCACGTTTTGAGCATGCAGTAGCTCACCAGTTTATGAGAACGTTTTTAACACTGAAATAATTATTCAAGAAAACAATGCAGGATAAGCCGCTTCACAAACTCTGCAAAAATTATAGCGTAAGAAACAAAGCCTATAATATCGATTAATACAAGGGGTGAAAATTGACCGACGAGACCACACAATTTTGTTTTCGTTTGGCCGCTGTATTGCATGTGGTGCGTATACATCACTGCCGCTTTCCTGGTTAATGAACCGTTGAATTGTAATTGCAGCAATAAAGATATTATGGTTCATTGTGTGTCCTTACTGGTATGACTGGGGTTTGCATGTTCTGAGTGGTGTTCTGCATGTTTTTGTTGCGTTCTTTAGGGACGGTACGCAGGAGAGGTGAAAGCACATCCATAGAGCATGCGACTGTTTTCGGTGACCTTTTGGTTTTTATTTAAAATGGACTAACACCATTGAAGAACAGAGTTTACGGGGTTGTTTGTTCTCACGAGTTTAATGTTTGCTTTTCTAGCATGTTGAAACCCTCCCTTTCTAGAAAGGACGACTAAATTAGGGTACAGACACCGCGCTGCACAATTTTCAGCTGCGTTTGACTGTCCTATGCCCGTTCTTGCTTGCATTCAGTATGTGACGCATGTCTTAGAAAATTCTCGGTAACTTTCTTGGCGTTGTTTTTATGACACCTCTTTTGTGGGGCCACATTCTTGAGACCGCACGACTGGGGAAATACTACAGCGACCACGGTGCGTAAGAATTTAAAGAACGTAACAGCCCTATAAAACTGTTCACCACAACAAGTGAGATCCTTAATTACGTTATTTGTGCCTGCAAACCAGTTTCACCGGAAGGAAAAACCTGAGCCACGTTCAGGTAATCGGAAACAAGCTAACTACTGTAAACCCTCGTTGTAACAAAGCACCCAGGGCAGGAAACAGACTTTGTTATGGACGGTATGCTTAGTTAACAGCCAGGATGATTTGAACGCCGTGCTTTACAGTTGGGATAGTGAAAACGCTTCGAATAAAAATTCGATTCGAGCAATTTCGTTGTAGCAAGTGTTTGTTGCGCACTGTAGTTCTTTTGGCGAAGCACTTAAACAAACGCATCCATTATGATGTAACTGACTCTAAAACAAAACAGCACCGTTTCATGAAGTCACTTACTCGAGAATGCGTGCCTCCAGAAAAAAACAGTCTCTTAACCGCCATCCTACGCCGACACCATAAGACCAATTTCAGACGCATGCCTACTTAACAATGGTTATGCAAGCAGCGGTGCCTTGTAGCTATAAATGTTCACACAATTATGGGTGCGCTTGCGAAAAACAGTAACTCCTTTAAATTCAGCTATTCTAAAATCTGTTGGAAGTGTGTTCCTGTCACAGATGTTCCTTACGCATTCAAAATTTTCTTAGTCTTACTACGTCAGAAATTCATTCCCAGTTAAAAAGCACTCTTTTATTGCGATATACGTCGACTTTTTCTGGTCACGCTTATTCGTACAAGCCGTGTTCACCATGCGAAAGGAAACAAGTTTTGGTGCTTTATATCTGTCATGTGACCAAAAAAAGAAGTTTCACAACAATGCCATGTCAACGCTTACTGTTTAACCTGAACTTCAAATCATGCTCCTTTAGAATTTTAATGGAAAGCTTTCCTTCGTTCGCAAAGGTTATGATAAAGGCTTCTGAAATATTTAGAGAGTCACATAACCTATCCCAACAGCCTAAGTTCAGAAAAAAGGATTTGGGGGGCTCTCAAGCGGCTGGGGTTCGCTTAACCGGTTGGAACTGAACCGGTAACCACAAGACCAGCTTGTGTTTCATAATACCAAACGCCCTTCCCAATCTAGTCTTTCATAATATCCACAACACGCTTCCTCCAAAAACTTATCTCTGTGCTAGTCATTTTACATAACTCCCATGTACAACTAAGGTGACAAGCGTAACCGGTTGCGCCCTGGACGTGACCACCTCTCAACAGAGCTCCGGGTCAGCGGTGTAAATATGGCCGCCCACGCCAGTAGACAGGTAAAATAACACCGAAAAGTGAGTCGTTTTGCCGAATTTGGCAATGAAATGTTTCCGAACACAGCGTACACCTCCAGTGTAAAATGATGGCAAGATATTTCATCATTGCGGAAGTTGTCTACCGTCAACCGCCACCAGCAGGATCTAAAGGCGATGAAGGTAGGGGGGGCGGTGCAGGGGCACCTTTTTTTTGTATCTCAGCTAGAGGGTGCAAAGAACTTTAGTTTAACAGGTAAACATGGCTGTATAAGCGAATTTATTGTTCGTAATACTTAGAAATGGCTTTTCATTACGCGAATTACACAATATCATTGTTTTGCAGGCCAGTAATGTTAGAACTTGCGGAAAAAGCAATCGCTGGAGCAGGTTTTGCCGTAGATACCGAACTTGATCTGTGGAATGGATGACCGTAATTATCTTCATAATATACCGGCAACAATGTCAGTCGTGGTAGAAGCTGCTGTAAAAGTAAAGGTAGGGAGCGGTAGCCGAGAAGTTTGCTGTGATCAGCCTGTAATATTTAAAATAACGCTGTGCTATAAACGTATTGTCTCTGTTAATTAACTCAGTCTAAGATGATATTAGTCAACAGTGGCCGGGAGAAACGATATCACCTATCCTTAAACGTGAATACCTCCAAACCCAACTATACAGGACCATTGCAATCTCCGTATACGGAGACTTTGCTGCTTGTAGTTCCAGTGACATGAATATTCGATTGGGGCTACAGAACTGGTCGGGCAAAACGAGCAATTTACATGCCCACTTTTATATCGATTAGCATTTGTTTGAGCATGAGCATCTCCAAATGTTCGTGAATAAACATATTATGTCATCCAAGACGTTCAAGTTGTTTAAAACCCGCATTACAAATTATTGAAGAAAGTTCTCCAACCGTTTAAGCAAGTTCTCCAAGGCCGTTTGCTCACAAATGAAGGTTTGACCGTTTTAGTTTTTAGTAATCAATATTTTTGTATTTCTGAGTTTTCTAGCTATTGGTGCGCACTTAAAAACACGAATCAGTACACGCAAGCCATAACACGTCTCACCTTAGAGAATATCCAGTTCAATAAGCACATTCAATCAGAGTTTTTCACTATATGCCATTGCGGGACATCCAACAGGGCAGAAGAAATTGCGTTTTAACGTGCTGTATATCGATAGGGGAACCACCCAATCAACTGCAAGCAGTAATATTGACCCTGTGCCTCCAAAGCACGCCAGCCGAGGCGTATAAAACTGTTGAAAGTATCTACTTTTAAAAAAGTGTCACAGCGCATCAAAAATATTCGCAATACTTGAATTCGTTCAACTTACGCGGCTTTTGCACGTTCATGTGCTTATTTACGGGCGTCACGCCTGTACACCAGATAAAACTTTGTAAGTGATACTTATTGGCATGGGATCATGGTACTGGCATGCGTATAAGAACTCTGGTCTGCACGAACCATGAAGGATGGTACGAACCAAAAGGATAGCGTCGCCACCTGGGGTTAGTCATCAAACACAAGTGGGCGCTCGTAGCTGCTACAGTTGCCGGTGGAGGACGCTTCACCAAGGCCTCCTACGTGTTTCGTACTTTCCTCCGTGGTTTAATGTACTGCGCCAATACATACCGCATGCGTGCGGCACGCACTGTGCGGGGCGGAAAATACGCCCAAGGATACTTGCCGGCGTTGTTTGCTAAGTTTAGCTCCGGTGTCTCAAGGAACCACGTATAACGGACTGGTTTCGTGCGCTGTCTCTCTGGGGGTTATTCACGGACACGCTGGGTCAAATTATCCGGAAGTGGACACTTTGTTGCTTTATTCTTTTTCCCGGCCCTCATGACGTCGTTTAGGTTGGCGAGGCTGTTATTTTTGTACCCTGCATAGACGGAAAGTGGCACACTGGGCATGATTGCCGTCGTTCAGCAAAATATGCGTAATAAAGTTGGTGGGATGGTTCCTCTTTCCCGATGTAGGAATATAGAAGTGATCCTACGCGCATATACTTTAATATGGTGCCGACTTGCCATAAAAAGGTAGCTACGCCGGTGAATCCGCTGTACAGTCGGCTCCGCTCACTTGTAACGACGATTTGTTATTTCAATGAATGAATGTGCTTTATTTAAAGGAGGCACGAAGCCCTTTGGGGGAAGGAGGTAAGGGGGGAGGGCATGAAGTGGGATACCACTAAAGTTCATTGTGGGATCATAGGTCCTTTCGAGGGCGTCTTTGTTCTTGGGTGCCGTTAAAAAAAACATGGTCAGGCCCGCTCTATACTGCTTTGTAGAGACCACTCTCTAGTGCGTATCGGCCTATTGCTTCGAGTAAGGATGCGTTACTACGGAGTAGCTGTAAGTGCGCGCGAGCGACAGATGGCAGTGGCCACTTAGGGCGTTGTCTGTAGAGGCGAAATAACACTAAATTCCCATTGGCTGTAAAGGCGGGTAGGCACCAGCCTGACGTTCCCACTGGCTGCAGCTCGTCATCGGCTGCGACTCGTGCAGAGCCAGCCGAAGTTCTGGTGTCACAGCGCCAGTGGTGGGGTGGGGAGGGGGTTTAACTGGTCTCAGCCAGAGGCGCAGCAGTCCCCTTCCAGCCGAACTGCTTGGCGTGGCGCTACACCATGATCACTTCTATGGCGGCGCCGCAAGCACCAGCATGTCATTTCGGGCTATACGTATACGTCATCCTGGGAGCGACCAATAAAGACAATAATGCGTTCACATTAACCACTGACAAGAATGGCGGCTTAGGTACCTTCAGGGTTTCTTTTTGCTAATGCCGCTATGGAACCACGGCGAGTGACTAGCGATTGTCCTTGCGGCCGGCGGAATGTACTACGGGAAGAGACTCGTAGGGGTGTGCGAATATCAATTTTTTTAATTTCGAAGCGAATTCGAATAATAAAAACAAAGTTCGAATCGAATCGAATATTTTTCGAATATTTTTCGAATACGAATACTTATTGTGTTTTGTAAAATTAATGTTTTCACCATCTAGAGACACAAAAACTGCAACTTTATTGCACAGCAAATCACACAAAGTAAAATTAGGAATTACACAATACCATTGCACTCAACAGGTTAAGGTCTGCACTCACTTAAATGTTAACATGGAGAAAGGCTAACTGCTCTACATGTTCGGGGAGCAGTGACAACCTCCTGCTCGTCACCACTTTATCAGATATCGAAAACAGCCGCTCACTTGAGACACTAGTAGCTGGCATGCCCGAGCCCGTGCACATTGCCGCGCGCTGATACAGTAAAATCTTGATGATACTAATCTCGCGGGACTGCGAAAAATATTCGTATCATCCGAAATTCGTATGAACCAACACAGACCAAAAAATTTAGCGCTGAAAAAAGTTTTCGTTTATTTCTTTTCCTACTTTCGCGTGAAGAAATTCGTGATTTTTTCTGCTTTTTTTAACCCCCGTGTCGCAAAGCAGTCCTTTCTGGAGCACGTAAAGCTTCGCGCTCGTCTCCTCACTCGCTGTGCCCAAGCTCGCTACACGCCGCAACAGCCAAGCGTGAACCGCATGGTGCGTTTTTGCACGCGATTCGCTCGCCTCGGCTCTGCGAGCGCTGTATTTTCACGCCCACATCGACGATTTCGCGCCCGCGGTAGCGCCTACCTCGGCCAGAAAATGACGCACGACGCGCGCGGCAGAATGGAGGAGCCTGACTACTTGCGATGAGATCGAGACAGCCGGCTTGGCTCCGCCGGAGATGGTTAGGCTTAGCACCCCGGCAAATATTTTACGGGCGCTTTCACTAGCGACGCGGATGATGTTTTATAGTACCGTTTTCGCATGCAATATCAGCTCCTTTACCGCACAAGCAACTTCGTGTCTCCCTTGAGCCGCATTTTAAAGAGCGGTTAGAAGCGGTCGCTCGAGCGCCCGCGCCACTTCGCGGCTGGTGCCGACGCCATGTTGACGCCGCCGGCCGCGCCGCGCGCAGCGTGGGGGTGGTTTCGCGGCGGTGTCAGCGCATTGGGCGTGCGCAGAGCGTTTTCGCGAGCAGAAAACAACAGCCCGGCCGTTTCTGGAGAAAGAGTGACAAACAGGGGAGCGAGAGCCTTCACTTGCTCGTTCGGCAGTCGGGTGCCTTGCCGGCTCGTTCGTATCTTCCGCCGGGCCCCGCAGGTCCGTTCGTAACAGCCGAAATTTTTCCCATTGCAAACCATGCAATTTCGCCGGTACTTTTCGGAAATTCGTATCATCCCGAAATTCGCACCCCCGGAATCGTATCATCGAGAGTCCACTGTAAATAAACACCGATACAGACACGCTCTGAATTTTTTTTTTTTTTAGTTTTGGGTGGTTCGAATATTTCGAACAATAAAAGTGTCGTTCGAATCGAATCGAATACCAAAAAATTCGAATCGAATATTCGAAGTTTCGAATATTCGAAGTTTCGAATATTCGCACACCCCTAGAAGAGAGTGAAGTAGGTTTCAGCATCCTGCTAAGAAGCCAGCTTTTGCAAACCATCATTTTCTCTCACTCACTCTACGAGACGGCAATAGACTGTTTCACATAAAACCAGCATATATGCTGCAAACGAATTAGATTTGCGCGCTAATATGTAAAAGATATCACTCGCCCTGACTTCCCCCTTTTTATTTGTATTATTAGGTCTAAAATTTACCCTATACGCTGGCACACAGTTTTTATTCCTCTATTTTGCATAAATTTTCGCATTCCGGAACAACACGAAGCCATTGATATATTCGATCAGAATGAAAAAACCACGTGGTTTTGGACGTACAGTCCGCAATGCACTTATTGGAGGGGGGGGGGGGGGGGCTGCTGTTAAGCGTTTTTTGTTGTTGTTGCCTTCCTCTTCATTTTTATTGTGTCATCAGTCATATTTCAAAAGAAAGAAAGACCCGTCGGTTTTATTGTTGATTCCGGAATCCAAAACGAACTACGTTCTGAGGCTGATGTAGTTTTTTGAATGCCGGATATCACTGCAATTTGTTTGTAAGCCGTAAGATGGAAGAGAAAAAAGTGCGTCGAATGGCTGCAGAGAAATATACGCACCAACAGTGCTCCCTAGAAGGAACTGCGCTCAGCTTGTGAGTCTTTCTGGGTGTTAAAGCAATTTAGCGAGTCCCATCTTGCGGCTACCTGTAGTTCACCTTTATCATAGAACGCCCTAAAAGGCACACAATTAGGAGATCAGATGAGCTGACAAACAAAAGCTTAAAAACAAACAAAACAAAAGCTTAAAGCTGTTTGCAAGAAAGATGGAAGCATTCAATACATTGGTTTGCGACGCGGCCAGAGTGAAGGAAACCGGAGATGCCGAACCTCCATTTCAGTGTTTGTGGCAGCTGGGCTGAGGGGTGAGTGTGGAGGTTTGGTGGAAGTAGATAAAGGCTAAAAATAGTCAACCCTGTCACGACTTGTACGATTTATTTGCGATAATGGTATTGGAATTCTGTGGGTCAGTGTTTGCGCGCTCTATCAACTGCTTCTAGTATATCTTCGTCTTAAAATCTCCTAGATTCGTGCCTGTTGCAGCTTCACTACAATGTCCTGCAATGACGGCGTGGGTGACGACGTCACCGACATCTATGTTGGCCGGTGTTGTCAGATCCCCCTCACACGTAACGCACGCTTTAAGTACCACTGAACTTGCCGCGTCAGAGGTAGCATTGAGCTGGCCTATTTCCCTGCGCAACGATACGGGGTCGCAGAACCGGCTACGAATGAATGAACAGTGACTCGTATGTTGCACTAATATTTACATGTAGGCTAATTACATCTCCATTTAAATCACCTGCCTCAAGTTAGCTGACCTGAAAATTGGCCTAATCCTGTTGTGCATTCACAGTCTTAGCCAACCCCCCGGCAGGGTATTTTAGCCAACTTCTTAGCCAACCCCCATCGCAATCTTCTGTGCGGACTGCCCCGTGGAACGGGGCGCATGGCTTGACGGGCACTACAGAATTCGCGAGGAAATCTCAGGGCAGCTTCACTCAGGGCAGTTTATATTTGTCGCACCCAAAACTTTTCCTTGAAAAGCCACCTTCCACTTTTCGTCTCGTTGTGCGCATAGGGAAGCGTCGCGAGACGATGGAAATCTTGGAGGGCGTGTTCTCTAAGGCAGCGCTCCGAAAACAACGCGCGACGTTTGGAAACAGCGGTTACGAGTCTCCCACGATTGGCCCGAAGCTACTCAGCGCATGACGTAATCGCGCTGCGGACCAATTACGTGAGACCCGGATTCGTCGTTTCCAAACTACACGTGCCGTTTTCAGAGCGCTGCCTTAGAGATTACGCGCGTCGATCACTATTGTCCCCAGTGAACGGCAATAAATCAATTTAATGGGCAAATCCATAACACGAGGAACGCAGTAGGCAACAGAGCAAACCTACTCCAAATGGCAATCCTCGAGCTTTTCCTCTTCGGCTTCGATAGTAGGTACCGTGGCGCATACCCAAGTGGCGCGATGGAAAGAAGACGCCCATCACCAATAGGTTTAAACACTAGAATCACTGCGGCAGTATGCTCTGCAGGATGATGGAAGCTCTACATGTCGACCACTATCATAAGCCAAGAATGTTGTTATAATCATTCATTTGGCTACTGATAATTCTTTCGTCTTCAATGCCATCAAACTTGTACCAAGGTAAACTTGAAGGAAATTCCCGGGACGCGAACACCAGCCTGATAGCCTATTACTGATAGCATATTACTGATAACATATTACTGATAGCCGCAGCCCAGAGTGAATTTATAGCTGAACTTATTTTTAATCACAAATTGAAGCGGCTGGCACACAATGTAACGCAGTTGAATACTTGTAAAAGACGCATTCAAAAATTGTAATTGCTAAATAATCTCGTTCTGATGCGGTGTGTGACCATTTTTGGCGTCTACATAGCTCGGCAAACCTGTGCGCATGTTACAAGATAGTAAGAGTACTGAGTAATATTTCTTTTTATTAACATATAACACGCTTGTGAGAGGCCGAAGTAAAAACCTAGCTTCTTTAAGGCTTTTAAGTAACCTTCAAAATACCGTTCGAATACCCCTACCCCCCTGCCCATTTTCAAGACTAAATACGAAAACGAAGGATCATAAACATATGACTTCATTTACTTAAACACGCAGTATACATGAGCAATTAGTACGCATCCCGTGCCGTGGTCATCCCTACAACAAAAATCGCCTGCCCCCCACACCTCTATTTTTTCTCTGATTGCAAGGCACGCACCAAGTGTTGTCACGACCCACTCTAAAGCTGCGGGGGCATAAACGGGCTTTAGCTCTTTATTTGCAACGCGTCTGTCGCCGCTAACGAGCTTTAGCTCACCGATGAATACAGTGCTCAAAGGAGCCTCCACCAAAAGTATTATGGAACAGTTTCAAACAACGCCAAATTGCATGGGGAAATCGCTTTAGCACATATAAAGCAAGAACATGAATGCTGAAGCAATTTTTCTACAAGTTCTACCCATTACTTTTGCCCATGATGTCGAAGAATTATTGAGACTGAAAACTTTGAAAGGATGTGCGCGCTTAGGGATTTCATTCACGGCTTCTTTCTTTCCGCAGCAAATGCGAGCAGCATGCCAGAAGCGAGCTTCTGCGGGTCTGGAAACCATGACGTTTTGTTGACGGCAGTACCTCGAACAACCCATTCATCATCCCTTGTTGCACCGACTCACCTAATAAAGTTGCGTTCGGGGCTGGTTCCCCAGAATGCATTTGCGTGTACATGGCACCTTGGAGTAGAGAGAAAGAGGGAGAAGGGGAGAGACACTTTTATTCACGGCTGGGTCGGGGGGAGCGGGTGGAGGGGACGAGGGCAACCTGGGTCTCCAGGGTCTAACTCTTCAAGGTCTCGTCACATCCCGCCGTGCGGAGCCAACAAGACGTTTCTTGCGTCAATAAACGGCCTTTCTTTTGAGAAAAAGGGGAAATTTTGGAGTACATTTCGCCTTCAAATAACTGGTAACAAGTGTGTTGACATGTATATGACACACACGCACACACGCACACACGCACACGCACACGCAATCCGCGCTATAAACTGCGAAATTTCTGTTCCGCTCCTGAATACGGACCATGGCGTGCCCGTCACTGGTTTCTCACAAGGAGCAGCATCGTGTCTTCGCCCTGGTTTATTTATCGTCACAAGTGATTAGCGGGCAAATCTTGACCACCTCTCACGAGTGGTATGACGAACCCATTTGTAATTCCGAGCAACCAATGTTAGTGAGGAGGTGGCCGTGGTAATGACCTCACATGTGAGATAAGTCGTGAAAAACGTCAGGATACACACTAAAGCATGCATCATATTTCAAATTAGAAGCTTCCTTCTAAAGGAACTTGAAATAAGTACGGGCAATGCTTGACGGAACGTTTAAGCGGCCGCCGCAGAAGAAAATAGAGTAACCAGCTCCTAACCAAGTTTTCAGGCCCCTTTTTTTGCCTCCACTGTTTCCCGGAAAGTTCGAGTTCTTCGGTGAAACTAAAGGCACCAGCGAACAGCAATAAAATCAACTTAAAATACATTTATAGGGCAGAGTCATACCTAATAACTCGCACATGAAGGGCTAGGTTTGACACTAAAAAACAAGCCAAAGCCAACTACACAATCCGCAATAACCTGCTACAAGGAAACCCGATGATATACATTATTTGAACAATGACGAACATACACAGTATCCTTGAAGCCGGTGCCCTGAGTCTCAGAACAGCGATCATCACATCCAGCATACTTTACTCTTCGCCACACCAAAGCCCAACAAGGGCCATCTCAAATATATAGAGAAAATTTTGAGAGACACCTTTAAATTGCACATGGGGTGCCTTCATGTATGATTCAACAGAGACACTGGAGTACACTGCCGCAACAAATATTTTAGGGACTACTTGACGGCAGACGATAGATAAGACTCAACTACCGCGTAGCACCACATGGACATAAGCATCCGAGACTACCTGAATGCGACAACAGCCGACGGGAGGGAAGCGCTAGCGCACAATCCGAGCACGGCGCATGGGCTAGAATCTACACTGGCCACTGGCCCGTAACCTACCTCCACAGAAAAAGAGAGGCAAACCCTACGCTCAAGGCCATCCTGACATTCAGCAGATCAACAAGACAGAGCCACAAATGGGACTGAACGACACCGAGGCCAGCCGCCGGCATGAGACGGGTGTCGTCGTTGACGTAGACAAACTATGCCCTCATCACAGCGGCTACTGAACTTGACCTCAAAATAAATGTCGGTATGGAAGCAAGGGCAATTGTGCGTACAATGGAGCCTTCCTGCAGTCCTGAGCCAGGCAAGCTATGCGGCCTACATTTTCACATTTGCAAAGACTTACAGGCAGCATGGAGGTAACTTCTTTGCAACCCAATTGCCAGCAACACCGCAAGTATAATTTAACAAGGCTCACGTGCAACTCGGAAGTGTTACAAGGTGACCTGCGTACCCGGCCACACGGGCATATAGGAAATTAGAGCGCAGGTGGAGTCGTCGAGCGTCGAATATCAGTACGCTTGAGCAGAAACGTAGAAACGGGGTGGGGGAGTTAACTCCCCTCCCCTCCCCCCAACCTTTTTTTCAGGTGGTGCGTAAGCCAGGGGTATTGTTCTTTTTGTCAAAGCTCCTCTCTTTCGATAACTCGAGCATACATTGGCGCAATCAAGTAAAATACAGCGAGTTAACACCAGAGATCCGGTAAATGAACAGCCCGCTAAAACCGACGGAAATGCCCAAAACAACACAAACCATTCCCGCGTTGGCAATCCACTGTGGTCAGACAAATCAAATAAACAGGCCACAAAACACCTCACTCACAGATTCCACTGATTTCCAGGTACCCTAATGGGTGGGATCTCCGGTGTTTACCCTAGCATGTATAACACTCTTTGGACATGCACACACAAAACCCCTCAACAAATACGCCCTACCCACCTCCTCACGCCCCAATATGGGAAGGAAGATGTCAGACTCCAATAGTAAAGTACAGCAAGAATTGCTTAGCGGCGAGGAGATCATCCTGGTGTCCATCCCGGGTAGGTAGGTAAGTAGGTTAACTGGTTTATTCAGTGGAGAATTTGAAAGCCAACGTACCCCGGCTACTCCACTTCACAGAATGAAGGATCATAGACCTGGTTAAACAACTCACCAATTCACGACAAAGTTCGTGAGGTCTGCATAGATGGGGTCTATAAAAAGTCCTCCTGGGTTCGTGTTCACGGGTTCGTGGTGAAAGGCTTACACTGACGGCTAATATTCAGACGCTATACCTGTCTCATTTTGACGGCCAGCGTCAGGCGTTGGACCTAATGGAGTCTCTAGGCTTTCCATACGATTTCTTGCTACTGGCAGTTTGTGGTACAGTTCACGTCTTTTGCGGGAGTACAAGGGGCAGTCTAATCACACATGGACATCTTCCTCAGGCCCTCCGTATGCGCAGGATAGTTAGTTTGTACAGTTAATTTTGAAAAACAAAGAATTTGTATAGGCAATGCTGAGTCGCGAACTTAAAAGTTCCTTCTAGAAAATAGCGTCAATTTCCTCTTCTGCGCATAGCTCCGTTCTTTAAAAGAAAACTGCATCCATTAAAATGAATTTCAATGTAACACCACATACGCTTTGTATGTTTTAGTGCTCCAGGCGAATTTTCAATTTTTTTTGTATTCAATTTGCGTTTCCTTGATTTTACAACAGAACTTATCAATGCAAATTTGGTCGCTGGAATTGGTACAGACTGCAGTATACCGATGCTGCGAGCTTGTAATAATTTAACTGTCTTTCAATGACTAGAATTGTTACGGACGCCCACAGGTATGCACGTTAAGCTGCACTGTTCTCATTTATTGATTAGAGAACTCGTAATCCTCGAGATAATGGCATTTGCTTCCCTCCACATCACCTCAACTGGACTTTGCAAGGAAAGGTAAAAGTGTAGTAAATTCCTTCTTCTTCACTGGCATTACTTGTTAACAATGTAATTAACCCCGAAAACATATCGCAAAACCCTTGTCACTTACAAGAAAAAGCGAGCCGCCGGGATTCCCGTTGTCTTTGAACCAACTGAAGGTTATAGTTTGTGGAAAGCCAACCCCAACGTATTGGCGTCAGAAGTCGTGGCGACGGCACAAGAAAAAGTTTTAACACATCGCCTGACCAAGGATGGTAGGCTTATTGTGACCGTGTCGTCCCTAGCTGCAGCGAACCGACTTCTACATGTCTCCACCCTTGCTGCTGTACCAGTCGAGGTGCGCGTGCCACGATCGTACATGGCAACGTATGGAAAAATCCTAGGTGTGCCCCTTGAGTACACTGATGAGGCACTAGGGAATTACCTTAGAGACCAAGGAGTTATCTCTGCCCGTCGGCAAGTCACCTACATACGAGATGAAAATCAAGTCATTGCTGAGACCCGCCGACGCTCAGTCATCTTAGAATTCAAGCCAGGTTCACCTCTGCCAGCTCGGGTGTTTCTTGGCTTTAACAGCTTCCCCGTAGAAGAATATACCGGATCTGCTACACAGTGCTTCAAGTGCCAGAAGCACGGCCACATCGCCAGGAACTGCAGAGGAAAACTTCGCTGCAAAATATGCTCTGGGGACCACCCACACAAGGACTGTACGTCGCGCAATCAACCCCGATGCGCAAACTGTGGCGGCCCGCATCCCGCGTCGTATGGAGCTTGCCCGAAGAAAAAGGCAGCTACTCTTGCACGCAGTGTCGAGCAAGTACAAGGCAAAGCTCCTTCCCGACGTGAGCCACCATCAAACCCAGAAGTTGTGTTTTCACCTGCGATTGTGCCTTCAAATGACCCTCCGCTTGAGGGCGCAGCTCTCACAAGCAAGTCCTACGCGCAGGCCACACGGGATCATCAAACAACCACAATTAATCATGCCTCACCTGATGTACGCTCACAGGACGCAGACTCCGCCTCAACTCGACGTCCCCGTAGGGAACGTGGACAGATGGCAGCTCAGCCCGCGCAGCCTGACATTACTGGCATACTCATCCCCATGCTTTTTGCGGCAATCAGGGCACTGCTGCGCGCCAACCCCTCCTATGGCCATATCCCCGAGGTAGAAGCGGTACTGTCTTTGGAACCTTTCGTGACCTCCACATCATCATCTTCGCGGCATCGTTCTGGAGCCCAACAAAGTTGATGGCATCGGAGACCCACCGCCTGAAACCGCTTATTAACGCAAGTCTCAAAAGTTGTACAATTTTTCAATGGAATGCACGCGGCCTACGCTCGAAACTAGCTGATTTTCGTCAGCTTGTGCGGACATATCAATTTCCGTTCATTATTATATCTGAATCTCGAGTTGAAGAACATTTTAAGTTAAAGAATTATCAATTGCTTCATTCGCAGCGCTTAAACAGCCCAAGTCGACTTTTTGTTGCCGCCCGTCATGATGTGCCAGTAGCAAGCGTTGCTGTGCCTGCTCATGAATCCGAAGAATACATCTGCGCGAAAACCAGAATTGGTACCCAGTGCTTCACTTTAATTGCTGCTTACATAGAGCCAAGCAACCACTTTGACGCCTCGCGGCTAGAAAATATTATTACTGGCACGTCCCCGCCTTATCTAATTTGTGGTGACTTTAATGCGCATCATGAGATCTGGGGCAGCGCACATACAAATTCCCGGGGAGCGCGGCTAGCCGAGCTGCTGATCAAGTACTCTGTTCAGCCTCTTAACGACGGCAGCATCACTTACATGAAAAACGAGAAAGTGAGCAGCTGCATTGACGTCTCTTTTATTTCAAGCAGCTGGGCTGCAAAATTCTTCTGGTGCACAGACCTGGAAACAAGGGGAAGCGACCACTACCCAGTTTTGATTTCTTACCTTGACAAAGACGCGCTCCGAGAAGGAGCGAAGGTCAAGTGCACTGACTGGGAGGCCTATGAAGAGAGCATTACAGCATCAACTAGCGATAACGACATAATACCTATAATTGCTCGCTGCCTGCGGGAATCATCGCGTGTTATGAAAAGGCCTACAAATGTCAGAAATGATGAGGAGTATGAGAGGCTACGAGCCATTCGCAGGCGTGCAGAGCGCAAGGCTCGACGTACCAAAACTTTGGAAGACATGCAGCACGCACGTAGGGCGCAGAGACACGTGAGGCGCCATTTAGAGAAGTTAAACAGGCAGCGATGGCAAGAGTTTTGCGCGAAATTGGATGTTCGCAAGCCTTTGTCGCACATCTGGCGTGTAGTAAAGGGCATGCGTAACAACATCTCGCAACTACGCCCATTCAGCGCGCTGTCATTGCATGAGAATATTTCTCAGAGAGAAGCCGCTGAAGAATATTGCAAGCTGCTGTCTGCCACCACATCCGCAAGGACGCGCCCACAGCTCAATTATTTCCGTCCCCCTCCAGCTGCTGTGCCTGCGTTAGATCACCCGTTCTCGATACAAGAACTTAATGCGGCTATTTCCGATGTCAAAAAACGCTCTTCTCCTGGTTACGATGAAATCACTTATGAGGCTATTTCGCATTTATCACACCACTCTCGCTTGCGTCTCTTGGAGTACTATAACGCTACGTGGCTGCATGGAATCGTCCCTCCTGATTGGAAGCTAGCGAAGATTACTTCCGTTCTGAAGCCTGGAAAGCCACCGACACGTTACGACTCTTTTCGACCGATTGCCCTACTCAGTTGCATTGGAAAATTAATGGAAAAAATGATATTCAAAAGGGTGAATTGGTATGTCGAAACCAGGAAACTTTACCCCCCTGAAATGAACGGCTTTCGACAGAATCGATCGGCCATTGACAACATAATTGCACTCGTATCATCTTTAGAAGAAGAACTAAATTCTGGCCATATCCCAACTGCAGTGTTTTTAGACATCAAGTCAGCATTTGACTCAGTTTACCATGATGCTATCCTAGCATCTCTTATTGCACTCGGCTTAGGAGGGAGGCTATATGCATGGATTGCGAACTATCTCGACGGACGGAAACTTTTCATGTGCACAAAAGAAGGCCCCACACCATGCTACGACGTAAATAGAGGCGTCCCTCAAGGAGCAGTTTTAAGCCCGCTGCTGTTTAATCTTACGCTTATTCACCTTAAACGCGTTCTTCCCCGGGGTGTCAAAGTCACACTCTACGCGGATGATATCTGTGTTTGGAGTGCTTCAAGATCGCGTCGGATCACACAGCAGAAGCTGCAGAAGGCTCTTTCAAGAATAGCGGCATACCTGTCGCCGAGAGGACTCCATCTTTCCTCCGAAAAAAGTGTCGCAATGGCGTTTACCCGCAAGAGAATGGACCGATACCCTCTAATCCTCAGTGGCCGGCCTCTGCAGTACGTACGCACCCAAAGATACCTTGGCATCGTCATAGACAGAAACCTCTCCTGGTCCCCAGAAGTACAAAGATTACGCTCGCGAATTTTAGCAGCATCCCAAATTATTGGATATCTTTGTGGCACTCGCTGGGGCAGTGATTGTCGCTCTGCGGTGCTCCTCTTCAAGGCATATGTTGATGGTATCTTGCGATATAGCCTTCCCGTCCTGCAGACACTGTCCCCGACAAGCAGAAAACAGCTGGAAGCGGCAAGGAACAACTGTCTGAGGAAGTGCCTTGGCCTCCCTGCAGGCTCGTCATGTTGTGGGACCCTTGCGGAAGCTGGCTGCCTGCCATGGATGTGTTACGGCTTCAAGAGACGCTACGAAATTACTTGAGGTACAGACTACATGCCACAACCCATTTCCTGGCTCGCAGTGCGGATCAAGACGCTTCAAGCTTTGGACGAACAATAAGGGCAATTGATGCTTCCGTGCCAAATCAAGCACCGCAGACCATGCCACTGGGTTTTCCGCCATGGACTTTGTCCCCTGTTACCATAAAACATTCTATACCTGGAATTGATTCAAAAAAGCGCATACCCCAAACTCTCCTACTTCAGGTTACACTTGCCCATATTCAAAAATTTTACTCCGCAACGACCCATATTTTTACAGATGGATCGGCAACATCTGAGCGCAGTTCTTCAGGAGTTTTTATTCCGTCAGCTAACAAATCACTGTCATGCCGGCTTGAGCGAGCGACTTCGTCCACGCTAGCTGAACTTTATGGAATTAAAGAAGCCATACGGTACATACTTCCTCAGCCACCGACACACTGGACCATATTCACAGACTCGAAAGCCGCCCTACAAAGCCTCCGACGTGCTAGCTGCTTCAGCATCCACGACCACATCCAGCGCGAAGTAAAATATCTGCACCATCTCGCTTACGCTGCTGGCCATCGCGTAACCTTTCAGTGGCTCCCTGGACACTGTGGTGTCCTAGGAAATCAGAGAGCAGATGAGGCTGCACGCAGGGGCCTAGAAATGAAAAACAAAAGAAAGATTTTCTTTACAAAAAATGATGCCTCAGCTATGACCAAGGCCCTAGCTCTAGCAGAAAGAAATCGCTTATGGACCCTTCCGGAACATCATCATGATTTTCTGTACTCAATTGACCCACAGATAAGACTGAGGCTGCCAGAACGACTACCTCGACGGCGGGAAACACTGTTTCATAGACTGCGACTTAATGTGGCGTTCACTAATGCCTACTTACATCGCATAGGCCAAAGTACAAGCCCACATTGCGACAACTGTGGCGCCCCCGAAACCGTCGAGCATGTCCTGCTAGAGTGCTCCGCCTACATTGACGCAAGGAGTCGGTTAGAGCAAAGGATGACATGTCTTCACCCTGGACCAATTACGCTGAGCCTGCTACTTGGACCATGGCATTCTCCGTCATCTCAACGGAAAGTCCTGGATGCTCTATTTGGGTATCTTGACGATATTGGCGTCACCGAGACTTTATAGCCACCCTTAAGCGGTCAGTCTGTGCTACGCCGCATGTCCCTTTATATGACCCTCTCTTTTTTTTTTTTCCTCTTTCACCTACTACTCTTCTTTTTACTACTCATCTGTCTTCTCCCCGTTCCCCTTCCTGCAGAGTAGCATGTCGACGTACCCATGTTGGCAAACCTCTCTGCCTTTCCTCCTTTAATAAAGAGCTTCTCTCTCTCTCTCTCTACCTAGCGCTCTAGCTACGTGGTTAAGGCGTTGCCCTGCTGTGCACAATGACACAGGTTAGATCCCGGCCGCGGTTGATGCTTTTCTGATGGCGGCGGAGAACAAAAATGTTCGTGTGTTGAGACTTCAGAACACGTTAAGCATCCCCAGGGGGTCCAAATTAATCCGGAGGGGGCAACTACGGCGTGCCATGGTGGTCCAATCACAGTTTCGGCCAGCCAGTGTTTAGAAATAATACAGGATTATGCCGAACAGTGCAATAAAGATAACTCAGGTTTGGTTGCATCAATCGAATGCCAATAAAACTTTGAATTTCCAAATTCTCTGCACCGCAGCTTCACAATGCTTGAATTGAATTGAAGAAACGTTTAATAAAGAGCAAAGTCGTCCAATTGCGCTGTGGCATGTGGATGAGAGTGAGGGGGGGTGAGGCGTTGAGATTAGGGCAAGAGAGATGGAATGTAAAGGTGTCAAAGAAAGCTAGAACATGTCCTCAATGCCTCCCTCCTTAATATATAACCAATTAGTGTTGAGCGCTCTTGTCGTTCTGAACGTCCCTGATGGAACGCGAACATTGTCGGAGGCTTTGTTCGGAAATGCTTCCGCGCAACACCTTTAATGGCGCTCAGCGCACGGCAGGGCCATAAAAGGCGTTCAACACTTGACATTGAATTGGGGGCCCTACACTTTCGCTGGGGAGAACCATGGTTGAGACGTCGTCGTCAGTGGCAGTCCCGATGGCACGCGTATCAGTCCTGTCGCCTCGTTGTTGCCACCATCACTTCCTTTGCGAATAGTCTTGCCATGGGGTAAGTAGGTCCGTCTACGCTATTCAATCGGACCTGGAGAGTCGGAGTTAAACCATTTCCACCCTTGGGTCTTATTGGGGCTGTCCTATTATTGCTGTCTTTTTGCGTCTAAAACCTCTCCGGGTTCGTATTCGTCCATAGCGGACCCCTCGTCACTGAAGACAGTAGCGCTATAGCTGGAAGACCCGTTGTCGGCGGAGTGGGCAGTAAATATGACACGCTGGGCATTAAGAGCTATTTTTTTGTCGGTAATTTGAAAGTTACTGGAGATCCTACGCGTAATTGCTCAAGTTCCACGTTTATCAAAGAGGCAGAGCAATGCTTGTAATTTTGCGTATTTGGGGGCCCATATCGTTATTTTCCATCGTTTCTTAATGCCTATCTTGAGAGCTTGTTTTGATGTACAGTAGTTCTTAACTCGTTTTTCATAGTTTGTTCTTGTCCGGTATGTTGGTACCACTGCGGCCAGGTTCGACTTATAATGGGGGAGGGGGGCAAAGCCGTCTCGACGACTTTCCGTTCTGTGCTTTATGCCAGTTGTTTAAGACTGACAAAACTGCCAAGGTACGTGTGCCTGCCTACCTGTCAGTGGTGATTTTTGGCGGGTTATATTCGCTTAGGCTTAAGTTCATACTAAAATATTCCATTGGCGCACGTAAAAGGTTCAGAAGTGAAAAGTTGTGTCTTCATTTTTTCCCTGCCAATGTGAGAACCTTTCCTCCTAAACACTCGCTGAGGTAGCTGCGGAAAATTTCGCTTTAAATTGTAGACTAAATTTAAGTCACTTGTGTCCTTTTAAATTTTTGTCAATACGTTTTCTCCAGATATAATAGACATAAGCAGCCGTTTGCCTATCCGGTCATATATATGCGAATTTCTCGCAAAAGAAAGGGCGTCTAAACGCTACGAAAATATCGCCAACGTCACCTTTTTACAGCTTCTCTGTGCATGCACGCACAAAGGGCCAAATCCTACAGGGTTCCGGAAATCCTCCGGTGGGAATGCTTTCTCACGTGACTGTCTTTGCGCACCGTTATCCGTGACGTTTGGCGGGGGGGGGGGGGGGGGCGAAGCTAATCATGCGAGACCGCGTGAGGTCATCCCCGCCGGACGTTTTTCGACACCCGATATCGTATTTGGCCCAACGTTCATACTTGCCGCCGCCCCAATGACGTCAGGCCAGTTTCCGGGTGCCTAGATGGCATCTATCGATAATCTTGTTTCTGGGAGCACTAGATGCTCGGTGCCAGCCGGTCTGAAAATAAACAACGAAGTAATGAACCTTGGCCTCCAGCCAGTGGGACAACGCCTTAAAGGTATTTTGTAGACTCATAGAACGAGGAAAATAAGGTGTTCCAAGTGCATTATAAGATGCGCTTAGTAAGTTGGCAAAAGCGTGATGGGTCGTTTTTGTCACTTACGCCTTCGTACGCACGCCTATTTCCTTTATTTTTAAGCGAACTAAGCCATTTTCGGCCGCGAACGCGAGTAGCGTCTTATTGATCTTAGCGCGACAAGAATATGTCTGTATATTTATTTCCCCGTAAGCACCCGTGTATTCATTTGTCTCATTATCGTTCGATGAAAGCAATGGTGAACGTCCGGGCTTCACCACGACATTGGCTACTTTGGTCAAACTTGTTTCAGGCAGCGGACTGTACGTGGGCCGTTCCAGCGTTAAGGAAATTTGCACGGTAAGTAAGCGTTGCGAGTCCTTTAGTTTCGCTGGTCTGGCGCAAGTGTTGAGCAATTATGCAATTGCCCAGCTCCCTTTAGCACAGAAAGTGCTAAAGGGAGCTGGGCCTAATCAGACATGAGCACCCCGTAGCTCATTTTAGGGATAAATGACTACTAGTGACCTGTTAACCGCCATGTTCCCTCTCCACCCGCGGCGCGATCTCCGTCATGTCATGTTTGCCCGCGTTGTAAGCGGCCAGCTAACCGAATGGGAGCTAGGTTTGCTCATCGTAAGATCACACGTCGCAAGCGGCAAATAGGGAAAACCTACGGACACAGTGTCATTAATCGTTCTCTTGTCATTTACGACTGAAGTGTCACTCACATAGCAGCTGTAATCAGCGATTGCTGTTCTAATGAGCAATTTTTTGCCTTAAAATCAGCGATTTTAATTATTCTCCGGTGAATCTTCCCATCCAGTTCAGAACTGTCTTGGTTCGGCTACAATAAAAACCGACACCATTCCTGCCTTCTAAGATAATACTAGCGTTTGGAAAGCCAAACTTAGTGCTCACATCATGTTTCATTTGTTCTGCAGCGGCTCATGAGGCGCTGATGCCATAATTATTGATCAATCTTCCTCTGTTTTTTCATACGTTATGTTTTTCTAGGCCCATGCGCGCATATATTCTCCAGATGTACTACACACAAAAAGGACGGCAATTTTTATTGTACCGTGAATACCATCCGCTGGAAATTTCAAGCAAGGTACTTGTCATTCCCACTAATGCATCGCAAAGGGAATGACGTATCTTAATATCACATCAAGGATCAATGAATTCCAAGCTAGCCATGAGGAAGGATGAGGGAATGGCGCCTAGACAATGACAGAGCTTAATTGCTCATCTGAAGCCTGTGCGGTAAAACTAGTGTAATAAGGTTTTTTAAAATTGTTTTGGGGTTATCTTTTACTTTGTGTGTAATGCTTCAGCATAGCGAGCGGCGTACGCTATGCTAGCGGCAGCGGATACCGGGATCCTAATGTACAGATGTTTAATGGGAGGCCTAGCGCAAAGAAGACGAGTGCGGTGGCAGACGAGACAGGCGCTACTAGCAACTAAGTTTATTTCGAAAAGGACAATTACATATATGGCAGGCATGCAGTAAAAAAAAGAAAGAAAAGAAAAGATGCACCACTGGCATCTGGCAGAGCGCGAACATCAAAAAAAAGGTTTTATAAACTCCCTTTCCTTATCACAGATAGACAGGGATGGCACACTCATGCACCCGAGCCGTTTTCCTTTTATAAAAAAAAAAACGCCTCGGAAACCTCACGCGCTGTCACATCTCCCCGTCTTTCGGTAATTTTTGTCTTGTCCAGGTCGGGCTTACAATCACGGTCACATTCTTTGCAAAAGAAGCGGCAAGGGTGAGCCAGTTTCATTTCTATCAATAGGGCATGCTGTCTTAGGCGGCCATTGATGCATCGGCCGGTGTGGCCAATATACACCTTACCACAAATCAAAGGAATCTCATACACAATAACTATGGCACAATTTATGAAAGGCTTGGCGTCTTTCTTGTCGCATTTTTTGCACTTCCCTTCTGGCGTTGTTCGTGAGAACGGCGTCGCAAGTTTTGAAGGCGCTCAAAACACAACCGGTACGTTGTACCTGGAAGCGACCTTGTTAAGGTTGTGCGCAACTCGGTGCGAGTAAGGTATGACCGCAGGCCTTGGAACATTTGGCATGCGCTCAACAGGAGCCCTTTGCGGAGCAGCTTTCATCTACCTTTACAAACGCTCTGCCACGGCAGAAGGATTGAGCTAGAAAACCAGGAGCTTGAAGCCTGGCCATTTTATGGTCGGAACTGCTTCCCATGGCATGATCACAAGATTGCAAGGCAGACTGAAGGCACATAGTAGCGATCGCCCGTTTTACAGTTTTAGAGTGCGCGGAACCAAATAGCGGAAACAGTTCTTTGAAGGTTCTAGGTGAATATTCGCAGCAAACGTGGTCGTCCCAGATAAGTAAGGTTAATATCTAAAAACTGGAGTCTACTGTAAAGTGGTATCTCATGTGTAAAAGTTGAAACCTTTCCGCCCCGATGAAAATTGCTTAAAACTTCTGTGACTGTGCTGGGATAGGTTACGTGGTTCTGATTTTTTTTTTTTCAAATGACCCAAAATTTCATCAACATATATAAAAACCTGAAAGATTTTGTCACCGATGAGCGAAAAGTTTGGCTAGTAAGGGTCATGAAATGTCAAAATGACGAAGGCGCACACAGCGGCATTGCCAACCGGAAGCACGTGACCGAAATGGAAAGCCAACCACAAAACACTTCCTGCGAATTCGCAGTTCACGGTGAATTTATTCCGTCGAGAATGTTTCAAAGAAAAGGGTTCGACCTTATCTCCAAGTTGATCACAGTCCCCAACTTCTGGCACCGTCTCTTACGAGTGAGTGAAAAACTTTATTAAACGAGAGGCCATTGGGCCCTGGGGGGAGCAAGGATGAGGGAAAAAGGGGAAGGGCACAACTCGCAGAATGAACACAGTTGCAGTCTTGGGGTCCTAATCACAAAATGAACACACTGAAGTCAGTCAGTGGCACCAAAATGCACAGCTCACACTTAAATGTACAGTTCACACACTAGACAATGCGGTTCAAACTGAAAACAGTGCACGCTGCAGTCAGTTCCCATTGTAGGTAGAACGGGGAAGTCTACCAGGCCGTTACACTAATTTGTAGAGTCCGTTTTCAAGGGCGTACTCGGTGATTGCTTCTAATGTGGTGGGATCGTCACGAACCCGATTAACATGTTCCTGTTCAGTCGCAGGGGCGGGACCTGGAGCGTTCGCTCACTTGTTCACTATTGGCGGAAAATGCAGGTCCGCGCGAAATATAGTAAAATTCTGATTTCTCAAACCGTGTATTACTGCTGCAGCAGACAAATTTCCAACACTTGTGAAATGGCGCATGCCGAACGTTTTTCTAGCAAATGGGTGAGACATTTAACCAGAAGTGTTTTGTCACAATTACACTAATAGTACAGCGCATTACTGTTCCTCTCCCCAAAACCAAGAATAGGCCACTTTTTCTGCTTTATTATACCTGCCAGAATACCTCAAACTTGTTATCAAAATTTACACCATGCTAAATAGAACGACACAGAAGAAGCACGACGGGAACAGCGCGTGTACCGTCGTGCTTCGTCTGCGCCTTTCTGCTTAGCGCGCTCTAAATTTTAGAACAAGTATGCACCAGCTTGTCCAAAAATTCGTTTTACTGAACCTCTGAAAAGTGCAATTCAAGTTTTCTTTTTTTTTTTTTTTTTTGCTGAGAGTGTTTTGGCTTTCTGCGAACAACTTCGCACAGATTCATGCACGTGATTTGGTTCCGTGTTCGTTCTGTTAAAAATGTGCCCGAATGTCCAATATTATTATGTGCAATTTTTAAGTCTCTCGGCGAAGTAATGTAACATTTTGGCTGTGCTTGTTTTCAGAGTTGAAATTTTCCAGGATGAAATAGAAGCACTGCGAACTTTAAGCTTGACCTCAAAGAAACAATGCACTTATTTTTTCTCATTTTTTAGTAAATGCTCCAGTAATGTTGCCAGGTTCCAGCACTCCACAGAATAGGAAAATGCATTTTTTATGTCTGAGGACGAAACGTATAGATGCCCCAATCAACAGAACAAGAAGCTATCAAATTACACAGTGAAGCTACTAAGCTGAGCTAAAGAAAATCGCATATTTATAATCTCTAATTTTTAATATTATCACTCCGACTTGTGCCTAAACCCACTTTAGCTGTCACAAACTAACTAGTTGTCGCAATAGGTTTGATCTGTGTTAGCTTGTATCGTATTGGAAACCCTGTGAAATTTGCATTCACCGACTTTGAATGTACAGTTACAGGCTGATAACGTTTTATCAGAAAACATTCTGTAAAATTATCGTTGCTGGCCTCTTTCTGCTAATCCCATTTCTTTAATAAATTCCTCTTCCAGAACATGAAGGTCCCGCTCTGGTCACTTCTCTTCGTTGCTTTGCTGCAAATAAGCAAGCAACACGGCTCGGACCTTACTGTTAGCACCACCACTGGACTTTTGCGTGGAATCGTCGTTCCAACGACAGTCGGACCGGTGCGTGCCTTCTTGGGCGTTCCTTTCGCGGAACCACCGGTTGGGAAAGCTCGCTTTAAGAAGCCGTTACCGAAACAACCCTGGAAAGGAATCGTCGACGCCACATCAAATCCACCCATGTGCCCGCAAACCCCGTTAGAATTCAACAACTACTACGTCGTGAAACAAACAGATCCAAAATCAGAAGACTGTCTCTTCCTGAACGTATTCACGCCACTAGAAAACCGGACCACGTTTAAACCCGTTGTGGTTTACATTCATGGTGGTTTCTTTGCTTATGGTGGCATCTCTATGAAACTGCATGACGCATCAGAACTGGCGGCTCAAGAAGATCTCGTTGCAATTACTATCGCCTACAGGCTCGGCGCGCTTGGATTTCTCAGCATGGGTGTGGAAGACGCTCCGGGAAACATGGGCCTCTACGACCAACTTCTGGCGTTGCGTTGGGTTCGAAGCAACGTGAAGGCATTCGGCGGAGATCCCGAGAAGATAACAATAATGGGTCAGAGTGCCGGTTCGTTCTCGGTCGGTGTGCACCTGACGTCTCCCAAGAGTAAGGGACTCTTTCACCGAGCAGTGATGCAGAGTGGGAGTCTTTTCTCGAGCACCATGATAAGCAAGAAGGAAGAAGCGATTACAAGAGCGCAAGTGTTGGCTAAAGCTCTTGGATGCGACTCGAAAATAACTCGAGCCACCACCCTCCAAGAAACAATAAACTGTCTCCGCTCCAAAGAGGTCAGCGCCATCTTGAATGCAACCGCAAGAATCACAGTAGAGGGATTCGACGGCTTCACTCCAGTTGTCGATGAGGAAATGATACCCAGGGACCCCGCGCTGGCGCTTAGCGACGGGAATTTCAACGCGCGCCATCTACTCGTGGGAATTTCAGCGGCGGAAGGGGACGCCATGCTGCACTTTATGACGAAGCGGTTTCACAGTGGCAACAGCGTTGAAAGCGTGTCGAAGAGGACAATGATGTTCATAGCGAAAGGCCTTATGATTACGATGTTGGGCGGGGAATCGGCAGCGATAATTGACCACTACTTCGGGGGCTCGCGCGGGCGTGATGGAACAGCGGCATTTCACGCGGCTGCCGACCTGATTGGTGACAACCAGTTGGCGTGCCCTACCATACGCTTCGCTAGAATGTATCTCGCTCCTCAACGGTCGGTCTTCATGTACCAGATGTCGCAGCAACCGTCAAGGATAGGTTGGCCAAAGTGGATTCGCCCGACCCATGCGGACGAAATCGCGTTTGTCTTGGGATCTGTGTTCAAGCTGGAGCGTAACGTCGTGAAGAGCGATGCTCAGGCATCTGAAAACTTCATGCACATCATTTCTACGTTCAGCCACACGGGGTGAGTGATCACTTTCCTACGGTATGCATCTCGCTTATGAGAGAGCAGACCAAGCTGCGCGAGAACTTACTAACCACTCAGCCGGTAGTCCTAGCTTACTCACCCTTCTCCCCAATACCTTCGGTGAGTGACTCAAGATTCAAAGAAAAGCCAGAGCTCTCTTTCCTCCACCAGATAAAAGCTTAACAGCTGCAGAGCATCAGACTCTCAGACAAATACAGACGAATACATATCCCAACATCCTCAGGCTATCGAAGATGTTCCCCGAGAAATTCTCAAACGCATGTTATAAGTGCGGTGAAATATCCACCATATTCCATGAATCCTGGGGTTGTCGTACTATATGGCCCTCAGTAAACACCAATACCAAGTTATATGAGCTATGGGAGGCAGCTCTGGCCAGCTCTGGCCCTGGGGTTCAGAAGTGTCTGATCTTTAAGGCCAAGACTGGGGCAGAGGAAACAGGGGCCCTGGAAGGAGGGAACCTACCCTAGTTCAATCAAGACCTTTCATTTCAAATAAACGCTTCATCTCTCTCTCTCTCGCTTACTACGTTGATGATAGCAATGCTCTCCTGTGAAGCAAAGATTTGATTATAAACACCTCATCATCAAATAAACGTGTGGGTACGCAAGCTGCTGATAAACGACAGTTTTTCTTGATTGCAAGACAATGAGGCATCGGCAGCTTTGACAGGGGGCTCGTAGATATAGAAAGAAGTGCTGGGCAATATGTTGTTAATCCTGAAAAAGTGGGCACCCCAAACAGCCGCTCATATTTTCTCAAACTAGTTCTGAACAAGAAATAGTTTCGGCACTTTTAGTCATTATTGCCGCAATTCTTATTAGCTCCGACAAAAGGAGGGCTATAATGAATTTAGGGCTTACAATAATTAATTCTGATGTTCGCGGAATAGATAAAACAGGTGTGTCGGTGGAAGCGCACCGGGTCTGTGACAGCTAGCTCATCGGCTATAGGAATCTGGTTTCCGTCCTCCTGTACCGCCTTCAGCGCAACGCTTAGCCACAGGACGACATCCATGGTCACCGAACTTGCCGCTCTGCGGGCTGCTTTCGCCTACATCATCGAGCAACCAGCACGTCAGTGGGCAATCTTCACGGACTCTCGGGCGGCCCTTCAGTGCTTAAAATCGTACCCGAAAGAACAGCTTGTTTTAGACATCCATGCATTGCACTTACAAGCTCTAAATGCACACCATCATGTAGAGCTTCAGTGGATTCCTGCCCACTGCGGTATAACTGGAAACGTCAAGGCGGACACTGCGGCATCGATAGCGCATTATCTGCACGGGCCAGTGATACCGATACCGTTCTCCAGAAAAGACGCTTCTGCCCTTGCGTCTAAGACTGCCTGGAGATTTCAGCGATCCATGTGGGCTGTTGCGCCGCATAATTACTCGCCGCTTCACTCCATAGACCCGCACGGGACCTTTAGGAAGCCTGAAGGACTCTCCAAGCATGACGAAGCGGTTATTCACCGTGTGCGGCTAAATGTCGCTTACACCAATTACTTTCGATTCAAGACGAAACAGGCCGCTTCCCCCTTGTGCACTCTTTGTGACGTGCGCGAGGACTTGAACCACGTGCTATGTGAGTGAACGCGGTATAGAGCCGCCAGAACGTCCCTTTTAGTGTCCTTGGGTCTTCCGCTGTCTAGAGGCCTAACTCTCAGTGACGTGCTAGGCCCTTGGACGAACTCTAAACGAGCATCTCGAGCGACAAAAGCTCTACTGTCTTTCCTGCGAAGCACAGGACTTGATCAGACTTTTTAAACAGGACTCTCTTAATGAGCGCGTCATCTTCATCACAGTCATTAACATCACCTCTTCATCGATTTCATTTTTTTTATACATCTGGTGTAGCAAGCTAGGCGCCTTGGCCAGGCTAACCTCACCAGTATCATTAAAGACTATTCGCTCTCTCTCTCTCTCTCTCTCTCTCTCTCTCTCTCTCTCTCTCTCTCTCTCTCTCTCTCTCTCTCTCTCTCTCTCTCTCTCTCTCTCCCTGTCCGCCTTTTATATACATTTGTATTTTTGCCATGTTTACTCTTGTTTCTGTGGTTATAAGATTACTGTTTCCTCATTCTGCTTGCGTTTCTGTGGATACGATAGTCTTTGATACCTACACTTCTGAGAACACCTCTGTTTGTGTGCTTCATCCCAATGCACCTGATCGGCCAATCAAAGTTATCTAAGAGGCGAAGTTAGCCACCGACAAGGCCCAGATTGCGATTTGACCCAAAAATGTGGTCTGCGTTGTGGCATTGTGGAATACAACTGTGATGCTGCCGACAGGCCAGCACACCTTTCATTAAAGTGCTCAGCCTAGTCACACAAGTGATACCGTTTCCTGCCACTGGCGGAGTTCCTCGACATTGTGCTTACGAAGGGTTTTTCGCTGTTTATTTAATTTACTTTTATTGTTTACTTACACGTGGGGCCTTAACAAAACGGATACTGTTCTCCCTCTCTCCCTTTTTCTTTCAATGACCCCTTGAACCACCTCTGTCTAGCTAGCCCCTGGTGGTCATCCTTGTAGTGGCGGCTTGTGCCGCCGATGAATGAACGACTAGACAACTGCAGTGCACATCGGAACAAAAGACCCTTTATTCCAACTTGCGCATGCTTATATACCTAAACAACACTGGCGCCACCTGCGGCAGTGATCGCGGAACCGAAACCAAATAGACAAATATACAACAATCCTATTCACCACGTACGTTCAAGAATGTACCCGTAGGCGCTTATACGTCTGAAAAGAACCCGCATTTTGTTACGTCACAGCACGGACGAGATATTCGTATTACTTACATGTTTAGTTTCGTTATTCGTCGATCCTGCTCCCGTAGACACAGTGATGGGCCGTTCAGGTGCAGTGTGGCGATGCATGCCCAAGGATGTTTTAAGAGTGCATAGGGCAAGATCAATGTAAACCAGTTTTCTTGAAATCGTACCTATATACGTGGGTGCTGATAAAACTTCTCATTTCCGATTCTTCACAAAACGTGCAACGATGCAATTGTGTCAGCTGAGTGGCATTTGCTCTCCAAGTTTGGTAGGATAGTCCACGGAAAGGGGAACAAGCTAGGAGTTCAGAATATTTGGGGTATCATTCGTCAAGTGTAATACACTGCAGCGCGCGCTCTCCGGCGCCAAGTTTTGTAGTTTCTTTACAGCGAAGTTCTGAAGCCACTTTCTCCGGGATCCTTTGCCGCTATAAAAGCCATAGTGCTGACTCATAGCGAGTTGAAGAAGTAGCCTATAGCTTATCTGAAGCGTTTCCACGCTTACTCATCCGCTCTTAACTAACGTGAGAGGCCACTACAGAAAACGTGTCCTTATTCAACATCGATGGCGTTACAATCAGGACAGGGATGACCGCCATTGCTCTTACGATTTGCTCATTTACCAATGACGATAACAGCTGTCATCACATGGAGGAGATAATGGCTCCTCTGAAGCAGTTAGCGGCCGATTCACCAATTCCGCCTATGGAGGAGTATACTTCTTTTCTGCCAATATCAATTACGGTGACTAAACTTACGGTTTCAAGGGGGGGGGGGGGGGGGGGGAAGGGGGGGGGGGGGTAATGCCGATGCACTAGCTCCTCACTGTGATGAGCTGCCGGTGGACAACGAAAAAGGGAACACCGGAGCGCGCAGCTGCAGCTAGAGCGGGCAGAAAAATCGGACCGGGCGGCCGACCGTGGACGCCTGTGACGTGCTGGGCTAGAGAGGGCGGCTACGTAATCGCTGTGCGGTAGAAACCCGGCTCACAACCGTTGCTGTTCCTGCGAGCTGTCCGCCGCTGATCCCCACGACTCGTGGGCTGTTCCGTGCCTGCAGCTGGTGACGCGCTGGGTGGCAGACGTGGTCCTGTGATCACCTGGAGGCGGAACCCCCGGCTCACACATTCTTGAAGTCGGATTTTCAACAGTAGCAGTTCAATCTCCCATTTTGCAGCATCTGTAGCTCTTCCCGCGCCTTCTTTTGCTTGTTCTGCGGGTTCTCTCTCTCCCGTTCAACGGCTTTTCGGCTGGCCTACCTCTCGGCGGCTCTTGCGGTGCGTTGTCTAGAACGTTCACGTTCGACCCACGCCCTAAGCTCTTGTCCTGAAAGCCCCAGCTGAGTTGCCATCTCCATTAACTTTCGAGATCCAGTCTTTCGGCTAACGTTACAAGCGCACTCCTGGCTTGCTGACTCCTTTCAGCGAATCTTTAGAACCATTGCGGTCTCGCCACTTCTTGTAATGAATAGGCCTAAGATTGGCTTGAAAGTCCCGAGTCAATGGCCAGTGCGTACGCGTGTAAATATTAATGTATGCATGGTGGGCGAGAAAAAAAGGCAGGTGGGTAACGGAAACAGGCGAGAAAAAAAAAAACAGAGAATAGGACACTAATTATGGAAAAAGGCAAACCGGAAAATGTTCGCAATAAAGTAAAAAGAAACGGCCTACGGAGTTCTGCTAGCAGTTCCATGGAGTCTCGTCCCGAAGAGTGCAATGTGGACTGAGATGTCGCGGCGCGGCTGGCTCGATGAACGGCTGTGCTCCACGTCGTGCCCAGGCACGAGACATAGGGCAGGCATCTGAGAACGTGTACACGGGTGACGGCTGGGCGGCACAGCAGCGGGTGTGAACCGGGGCTTCCACCTCCAGGTGACCACAGGGCCACGCTTTTTCGCCGAGCGCGTCACCAGCTCCAGTCACGGAACAGCCGACCAGTTGGGGATCAGTGGCGGGCAGCTCGCAGGAAGAGCAGCGGTTGTGAGCCGGGTTTCTACCGCACAGCGGTCGCATAGGCGCGTTCACATAGCCGCGCCCAGCGCGTCACAGGCGTCCACGATCGGCCTCCCGATCCTATTTTTCGCACGCTCTAGCTGCAGCTCCGTGCTCCGGTGTTCTCTTCTTCGTCGCCCACCGGCCCCTCATCACACTCACGTCAATGTGAAGCGTATGAAGTGACAGCTGTCTCTTCACTGCTTCCTGCATCCGCGATTTCCCAACTCTTAGCTGAGGATAGGGTGATTCGTAGAAGCGGTGCGAAGGCAATATACTGTTGCTGCGCCCTCATCGCGCTACACAAGTAGCGCTTAGATTTACTCAGTGATGAAGTGGGCCTTTAATTTCGTCGCAAGAACACTAGGTGCATTTTAAATGTTCATAAAACTACTGAGTAAAACCATTCCGCGACGCACGTGCGATGCACCGCAATATCAGATTTTTATTCTACTTGCCGCAGGCTACACAACCTACCCGCAGACGGACGCTAGGGGAATTTTAAACGTTCATAGAGGAAATGGGTAGGAGCAATTCGCCCGCACGTGGAATGGGCCATTATTCGAAAATATTTTTGTCTTTCGTGTTGCAGAGTGCCACAGACAAGAGGAAGAAGTCGATGGCCAAAGTTCGACGGGCAGAAGCGCTACATGGACATCGGAAAGCAAAGCAACTCTCCGAGGAAGTTTTTACGTCAGGCGGAGTGCGATTTGTGGGAGAAAGTGAACGATGTTCAAAGTGGCTGACAGTCATTCAATCATCGAGGATGAAACTTCTGCCTAGAAAAGAAACCCAATAAAAATGAGCCTAGTTAGCAGCTCCTGCAATTAAACTCACTCACGTATACAGCCAGAAGGAACGTAAGTTGAACTTTGCATGGCCGGCTGCAATTGACTTTTTTCCTGTAGCGTAGCCCTCTTGCAGCGGCCGCCCGAACCGTACATGGGGTATTATCGAAGAACGCGTACCCTTTTTTAGGGGCGAAGCTCCTAAAGCCATGGGTCTGTCCATCCCTTGTGTCTCGTGGTACGTGACCGCCGCATGCTTTCGGAGATGTCGCAAAGTGGGCCGCGTTGCACGCGCAAGAACCGGCTGCAACCGGCAGCGCAAACTCGGCACCGGGAGCGCGAGCTTGTCTGTGTTCGCCAACGGAGGCGTGAGCGCACGTGCACTGCGAGGGGGAGATCACGCAAGAGATCACGCCACGAACGCAGGCAGTCGTTCTCGGAGATCGAACGAGACGCAAGGACCTTTGCTCGTTTCCTCTCGTCTTGTTCGGGCACAAGTTCGCCCTAAATAAAAGTTCTTTCTTTACCGTTGTGTCCCATCCTACGTGACAAATTGTGGTGGAGGTGCGGGGTAGTCCTCGATGGCGCGGGTGTCTTTCACCAGGTCTGGGCCTGGGAGCATTGACTCCGAAAATAAAAGTTGATTTGTACAATGTACGCACACAGTCTTACGTCTTTCTTAATGATGTAATGGGCGAACTTTCACGGGAGAGTTACGGTTACCGATGATCTCCCCCTCTCGAGCTTCGCCCCACTTATCATCATTCATTCCGTGGATATGGCGTGATTTTTTTTCGCCTACCTTGCGCTGTTAAGGAAGCCGTTCCAGGCACCACGCATGGTTTTGGTGGCACAGAAATTTTTCGATGGCAGCCTACCTGTCGGCCGCTTTCAGGGCTCAGAAAACGGATCAGCACTTAGCTGACCCGGCGTTCGCAACTCGCTAATTCAATATGGCGTCGTTTTGTTTACGTTTTGCCGCCAAATAATAGCGGATTGGTCGCTCGGAGCGACAGTAGCGCGTGCGCAGAGCGCTACTGGAAAAAGGTCCAATAAAGGGGCCGTGAACACAAACGACACGTTTGGTTCAATGAAAATACTGCCCTGTGCCGATAATAATGGCCCCAATTTTACCGTAAACTTGAAATAAGTTATCGCGGTATTAAGGGAACCATAGAAAGCTGTTGCGACTCCAAGTTACCTTTGGGGGATTGTTCTGTGAAGTGACAGATTATTGTTTCTGTGTTTGGTGGCCACCGACCAAAACCACTGCCAAGAGACATGACTGGACGATCGTTGTTACAGAGCCTGCAGTTCAATTTCGTCGTATCACTTCAATGACAAGGTCCAGTCAACATACTGATAAATGCGTTTTTGTTCCTGCCTCTGTTTCTTCACACCTAGCCATATTAAATCCCTGCAAAGCGAAATCTGAAAGTTTTTCAATGTTGCGCTTACGTTCTTTCGTTTAAAACTGCGCCTTTCGTGTCTGAAATAAACCTTAGTAAGTTACGAAAGTCTTTTTGCTTCAAACGGAACACCGGTGTGGTGTGTTTTCATTGCTCCTTTATTTTTTTTTTTTCTTAGACAGCTCTAAGAAGGAGCCGAGGCTATAGGCGGGCATCGCCTGACGGGGCCCCGGCCCCCTTACAGGTTTCACAGTTTCACACAAAGGATCTAGATGTAAACAGCTGGCTCTCAGCAAAACGAGATAGGAAATACAACAGAAATTCAACGTAACAAAAGAGTAAAACACATAACACAGGTTCATATATATATAAAAAAATAAAGCACAATACTACTACAATATATACACGTGCATAGATGAAACGTTTCAGGGGTGTACCTATCCATGTAACATATAATAACACACATTAGGTAAGCATACATCTTACAAAAAGTTAATGGGGCGTACAGTGTACAGACGGGAATAGACATGTATTTCTAACAATGGGTCCAGTGAATTTATTTACAGCATAAGTATATATCATAAATATAAGCTGCATATTCAAACACACAATGCAACGTTCTTCGGGTTCAACAAATATTAAAGAAACAATATTTCACAACACCAGTTCAAAGTGTAGAGAATGATGTGCCATTCCGGACTAGACATTTTCTGCATTCTCTTTTGAATGGGACAAATGGTCTTAGGAAATTCATTTATGGTCATAGGAATTTGTCATAGGAATTTGTTTATGGTCATAGGCATTTGGTCATAGGAACAAATGGTCATAGGAAATTGTGCGGTGATAGCTGCGCAATTAAAGTTCTAGAGTATATTCCCCTTGCATAAGCAAGGGGAATATACGCTAGCACTTTCAATATCTTGAACATGAGAAGTTAGCCAGTTGTCCATTCTTTTTATTCCCGACGAGAAGGAGATAAGCGGGATATGAATGGGCAGCACCAAAAAGTGTTCTTTGCAAGTGACCTGTTAGTGTCACACGTTAAGCTATATTGATGCCTTAAGATATGTGTCTGAGGAAAAAGGGTGGTAGAAAACCCTCCCTGAGGCACGTCAAATCATTCTTGCTTGTAATAAATTAGAGTTTTCTGAGTACCTGCAAGTAAAAATTCATTATTTCACAACGCTTTATTTCTTTTTTATAGTAGTGATTATGGTAACTGCATAGGCGTTCGACTGTACTCGTAATAGGTTGCAACCTGCTTCAAAGAGTAAGATAATATAACGCGGTAATCACTTCCTTGTAAGATA
The DNA here is from genome assembly GCF_048455015.1 of Haemaphysalis longicornis. Taxonomy (NCBI): domain Eukaryota; kingdom Metazoa; phylum Arthropoda; class Arachnida; order Ixodida; family Ixodidae; genus Haemaphysalis; species Haemaphysalis longicornis. The sequence continues at coordinate 90,511,209 of NW_027526361.1, forward strand.
TAATTCTTATGCCCACCAAGCAATGTTGTTATGTAACATCAAGGATTGAAACTTTTTTTTCTCAGCACAGAGCAACTTAAATAAAACCGGCAATTTTGCTGGGAAATCCGCTAAGCGGCGTCGTTGCGCTTTTAGGGCATCCCTCGCTTACAAAGTGCGCATTTTTAATATTTCTGCGAACTGTATATTGGCCCTCGGACGTGCACCAAATCCAACCCACTCAAATCATCGAGCCACTTTATGTAAGCCCGCTGTAAGAGGAAGAAAGCATTCAGTGGAAACGTCCGCGAGTCCAATGAGGCAGTTTCGTCACGATGGCTGTGAGAAGTTCAGAATGTCGTGTCCACTATTCTTAAGAATGACTGAAGGACAGAGCTTTACCACTGCAGGTCATGAAAAACGCGTTTTTTGGTTCTTAAAAATTTATGAGCCCTATTGTGTAAGGATTTCGTTGTTGGAAGGAATAAAAGGGGTCCTTAAATAGAGTCTGTGCGCTCTTATTCCATGTCCGGTTCCGCTGATGAAAGCAGAGAAGCACATGCTTGGTACTTGCTAATAGCATGAGAGCTAATCATGGTCCCCTCCCTCAGCAAAAACAGCAAGGAATGTGTACTTTTTTCAACCTGACACAATAGAGCAATTATTTGCCTTCGTGCACGTGTAGCTTCAACGTACCTTGCTACCATGACTATATAAAATGCACAAAGTGGAAGTATTGTAAAACATATTTATTATTGTATTCGTCAATTTGTGCCACTATTTTGGACTCCCATGTAGTCAAGACGACGAAGAGTTGAGTTAAGACAGCCTATGCACATTAGCCTGCGAAGAAGTCATTTGTGTTAGTTTGAATTAGTAATCTTTCGGGGTTCTTTTTGACAACTACAAGCAGACACCACAAACCAAATTACTCATTGTGAGCCGTCTGCTTTAGTAAGGGGATGTCAATTTCTGTTGTTGTATCAGACATACCAGATATCCAAATTAACGAGAGAGAGAAAACACTTCAAAGGAGCCATAAAGTCAAAATGCAAGTTTGATTCATTCGAAAGATCCCATCATTAGAAGAGCCCTGATGCCACATTTAATGTAAACTTCACTCAAACAAGCTATGTTTGAGTGCATGTTTGAGCATCCTCAAGCTATGTTTGAGGATGCTGCACTACCCTCCGTTTATTAAGGAAACAAAATAACCAAAGAATTCATGGCAGCTTGCACTCACGCGCAAGGCTTAAATGGCGAAGCTCTTCTAGGTGAGCATTCCCTGACATATAGTTAAGTCTCAGCATCATTGCTAATTTGCACAGTAGAAGTGCTAGTATATGGCGGTGGTGGCCCGAAAAATGGCGCGTACCCACTTAGGGGGATTGGCCAAGAAGAGTTATGTTTCCGTTAATCGTCGTCAGATGCATCGAAGAGGTCGTCGTTTTCGCCGCGGCGAGTGGTGGATGCAAAGTCATCCTCGGCATTCTAGACTTCCACCAGCTCTTCGTCACCGACTAGAGGCAGCGGTGGCGGGATCCTCAAATCGTCTCGGGAAGGATTGGCACACTCGTAGCCATCCCTCCAATGATCCATAATTGCTTCTAGAGAATGCGGCGGCCGCGGTGGCCTCTCCCAAGCAGGGTGTCGTTTCATCGTTTATCATTAGCGCTGGAGTTTTCCTCTTTTTTTTTTTAAACTTGCGTGGTAGCGCTTGACGACAGCGCTGGAGTTTTTTTTCTTAAGACGTTTCGCGAGCCGGGGATTCGGCGGTCGCCGCAAGGCACGCGCTCACGAGCGCTCGTCATTTTTCAGCTCCTTGGAATTTTTCCCAGCTTTAGGGCGCAGCCCCTTGGCAGCCGTTACCTGGGCTTCGCGGCGCAGGCAATTATGTTCGCGTAACCGAGTGAGCGAATTCAGCAGTGACGGCAGGTTCAACCACGACTCGCAACAACATGCTCGCTTCTCCCCCCTGCCTGGCTAATCCGAACCACGCGTTATTTGCGCGGGAGGTTCAAACACGATTTGCAACAACACGCTGGCCGTCGGCGGTGTCGTGCGGCGGGATAACAGCAGAGTAGCGAGCGCCGCCGTTTCGTCCGCTGATCACGCGATCACTTCCTGAGACGCAGCAGATATGCGCCGTGACCGAGAAGACTACAACTCGTTGTGCGCCAGAAATTCGCATTAGGGAGTATAGTAATATCGTCAGTGCATTGTTTTTGTGCTTAATGTTAGAGCTCTCTTAGAGGCTAATTATGTAATTCCTTTCCGGTTAGTTTCAATAAAACAACAGTTACAGCCGTTTTCCGTGACCATGCTCCCACCGCAGATGACCATGTATTGTCAGCACAGTATTTATGCAACGTTAAGAACTTCACTGTGAACTAACTAATTACGACAAGTAAATGAAACTCGCCGTAATGGTAGACTGGTGCTAGCGACTTACTTTTTCTTCTGATAAACCCACTGCGCGTGCCGAGGACGCTTGGCGGTAGCCGCGAGGCACGCGATCACGAACGCTCGGGATTTTCTTGGTATTTTTTCCTTCAACCGCCAGAGAAAGAGAGAGAGAAAGAACTTTATTTGCCCACAAGTAGAGAGCTTGGGCTCTCTTGCCGCGTTAGTCAGCCAGGAGATCTTGGTCCCTGGCGGCTTCTTCGGCCATCTGGACAGGGCATAGCTGCGTTAGAGGATCAGTGCTGCGCAGCAGGGTTTCCCAGTGCTCTAGGTGTTTGATATCTATGGGGGGTTACTTACGGCCAGTAACAACAGCTCCGTTGTTGACAGCTATACTCTTGCCGATGCCTGACCTCTCCGGGGAGTCATGTATGTCGAGTAGCTGAAATAGTTCCCTGCAACATTCAGCAGGTTGTAATAAATGTTTCGGCTGATGACACGCGCCCTCCGTCGAGAGGGAAAAACCATGAACATACTTTTGCGCAGACCGAAACGAATGCACGAAGGCTAGTCATCATTTCTTTTGTGTGGTGAATGCGTAGCGGTTCCTAGTCATTTCATGTTAAACCGCATTGCGAACTACTCATATCGCCTGCGCCTATAGGGCATGAGGTCATTTGAAAATATGTTTCTCCTGCTGTTTTGCACGGACAGACAGACAGACAGACAGACAGACAGACAGACAGACAGACAGACAGACAGTAACAATAACGTTTTTGGTTACAGCCGGACCTAATATGCCGGCGGCGCCTTCTCCGTTGTCGTCGGGCAGCAGGACCCTTGTTGGGCGGGGGTCCGGTGCTGTCGGTCAAGCGGTCCAGGTCTTCTGGTACTTGGGGGGAGGGGGGGGGGGCGGTGAGGGAGAATCTGGGTGTCGGCGTGTTCGTCGCCCATCCTCCCTCCCCCCGCCTTCGTCAGCTGCAATCGCAGTTTCGGCTGCCTAGCTTTGGTTAGTTGCTACGACAGCGGTGAGTGGGTCACCAGATCCCACTCCCGGGGTATACAACGCCCCAAGGGAGCTTGCACGGGCTCCCGTAAACTGCAAGGGCCAGTTCCGCCCAAGAAACCGGTGCCTGATGCGGAGGCAGGCCCGCACAGCCTGGGTGGCTACGAAGGTTGGCTCTCGGAATTAAACCAAAGTGCGGTGAAAAAATCCTCTTAAAATTCGAGGAAGACGCGACCCTCTTGCACTGGGAACTTGCGCCTGGCCGCTAACGCGGAGGTACTTGGTCACGGAGAACCAGAGACTCGAAGGATGCTCATGGTGGCAAGGTTTTAAACTGACACTCGGGGAAGCAATGGTCATTGCTGAAAGCGTGGTTCGGGTCTTCTCAGAAAACGAGGAAAGAGGGAATTAGTACACCGACCCCAGAAACTCTTCTTGCTGAGAACCAACTTTTAAGGCAGTACCGATTCATCTTGAAAATTGGCGCGGAAAGACGTTGACTAAGAAGAGAAATACACAGGACGACGCACAGTCAACGTCTTTCCGCGCCAATTTTCAAGATGAATCAACACCAACTCGCCCAACTTGCCATCCTGTTAAACTCCCTTTCTTGATCCCATGGCAGTCTGAAGACTCCTGTCCGGTACCTGTGGGTGAGGAGTCGGCGAAAGAAGGACATAAACCAGGTCGCGCAGGCTAAAGGCGGCCTGGATAATTTAACAGGGTTCGCGAACGAGCTACCGGTACCCGGAGACCGCGAAAGGCACGGAGCATGCAGCTCAGTACGCGAATTAGTAGAAAGCTCCCTCGATGAATTGTTAGTACGGCTGGTCGGGACCCGCCGAGACCACGGGTTCTAGATCCGAGTGTTGCGGAGGAGTTAGTGCTGCCACTCTCTGTTAGGTTTTCTGTCTTCGATGGTCGGAGCCCAGCAAGCAGCACTTGTGGGTGGGCGGCTACCCCGTTACAAGGGCTCCAAAATTTCCTAATCGGCACATCGCTAGGCGTTTTCTGTTTTTGATGCCAAGGCTCTAGTACAAAACTCCACAAGTCGCTACTGTGTTTCTCTTCCTATAAGCTGGCCAATTTGCCCGCTCTTCAGCGGAACGGGCTTCCTCGAAGGTCAAAGGCAGAAGAGTAATCGCACAGGGGGCCGCAGCCTGTGCTTGCTTTCATGCCGGTTGAGCTTACGCGGCGTTCGAAAGGGTGAATAGCGATGCCGCGAGAATGCTTTTCACCTTTCATCGTTTGTCTGGGGAGGCCAGAATGTGCGCGTCACTAAATGTAGTGACGCTACGATAGAATTGTTCCCTGCCGGGGAAAAGTGGTCGAAGTCCGAGCGGCGCTGCGCGGTCCTTTGTGAAACCACGGTATTTGACACCGCACCAATTACCGCATTAGTGCGCGGGAGGCGTGGGTGCGTTGTTGTTGGGGGAGTTGCGCTCGCTGTGAGGTCATTCGAAGGGTCACCGGCTATCGATAGAGCTGGGCGCACCGCAGCGTCTCGGAATGTTGTCCTGAAGATACCGAGTACGCGCGCAGTTCGTCACGGCGCGGTCTGTCGCCGATCTGGCGGGAATAGGTCGACAATAGTGCCATGTCCTTTTGTATTGCATGCGTCGTGTTGGCAAAGGACAGAAATGTGGTCATTGTTGGCCATAATTCTGTCGCGCGCCGTATGGACAATACCTGAGAGAGGCCGCTCGAAGGTCTGCTGCCAGCATTCAGAGTTGCTTTAGATGGTCGGTTTGAACCTGAGTTATACTTTTACTTTGATGAGTACCTGGAAGTTTGAGTTAGAGGGAGAGGGTGGATCACGTGATTGTGTACAAATCTTCGGGTTTTGTAACGTAATGTACCGTTAATATAACGACACGTTCCAATGTTCGAAGTGGAACTGGAACGCGTTCTTTTCGCAATAAAGGAACTTGTAACGGGAACTCGTTTCAAAATTTGGAAGGAACGAGGCACGAGCTTTCGTTCTTCTTTTAGAGGAACGTGTACAACACTGCTGAGTAGCTATTCCCATTTACTTTACCTCCAGCCTCGTGTGCTCATAATTCCAGTTGTCATATGGCCAATTCATTTATTTCACAATTGTATATAAACCGGTTATACTTCGCTGGTACCGGTCGAGGCAATTTGATTTATATCGACTTATGAACAATCCGCTTACACATTATGTAGAATATGTCCAACCGTATTCTCACCCAGCCCAAACAGGCTTCCGACCCAATGTTGGCACGCATGATAGCCTCTGGCTTCTGCGCAGGGTAATTAACCATTCGCACTACCTCCTGACCTCATCATGGCGGTTGATCTTCGAAAGGCGTGTGACAACGTTAGCCACCAGGTCATTCTAGAGGAACTGGCCCCTGCTTACCCTAGTGCGCACACGCAAAATTGGATTAAACCATTTCTCCAAAGCCGGCCTGTACGCCTTCACGGTTCGCACCCTGGATGGCAACCGACGACTAACTACTTCGACCGCGGTGTTCCCCAAGGGTCGATTTTAGGCCCTTTATTTTTCAATCTGGCCATGACCAGAGCAGATCAACAAATTGAAATTGACTCAGGCGCCCGCTCCACCATATGCACCGTTGATATTACGGTCTGGACGGAAGCGGCAGACTTTGATTCTTTAGAGGGCCACGTTATAGAGCTATAGGCCGCGTCTAATACCCCTGAGCTCACTCTGGCTCAGCTAGGTCTACAACTCGCACCCCAAAAAACCGAATTTCTGGCAGTATATGTTTGTAAGCCAGCTGACGCACCCCAAGAAAGTGAAGTCAACATAGTCAACTGCGACGAATCTGCTTCAACTGAGCCCATTACACTCCTATAGGCCTTCCAATTAGAACAAGAAGCAGTCCTGGCATTTGGCTCAAGAGATTAACCGTAATGCACTCCATCCATCGATTGTCCAATAAATATGGTGGAGCATCGCAGAACGACATCTTGAATATGGCCAGGGATGCCACTTGAGCACCCTCACGTGCGGTGCTACGGCTTACGACCTAAACAAGACCCACATCAAAAACAATCATGTGCTATATCGCGCGACCCTCCGGACAGTCACTGGCTAACCAAAGCCTACAACCATTGGTAAACTGGGAAAGCTGTACTTGTTTCTCAAATTGAAGCCATCATTCAGGAAACCAAAGCTTTGGCGGACTTCAAAAGACCCTTTACACTTGATACTTCTACGCACAGCAACCCTATTGGCGGTGAGCGCAACCACGGGCGGCGCTGCGAAGCGCGCCTCCATGACGTCGGCTTAGGGACTCTCGAATTTGTCGTCTGCTTCACTCGGGCTCGCTCCCCCTGCTGTTTCTTTGCGCTCGGTTGATGTCTGATGCTTGTTCGCAACAAATGTTGCGTGTGCGTAACTTATTATCATAATAAAACACTTTAAATCGCATACACCAGCTGAAGGCGTTATTTAAAGTATATAGTTTTGAATACCGCTCCGGAAGAAACATTGCCGGCGCCGCCCCAGTTTTCGCGAAGCCAGCCCTGTTCGAAGCGCGAAGAGTAGGAGTAAGAGTCACCTTCAGTGTTCAGCAATCTTTTGGAACAAAGGGAGCCGCTAGCTGCTAATGACAAATAGCAGCGAAAAATGCAAGACCAAAACAAACTCCAGGCCTTCGCGGCTGTCGGATTTGGCAGAAAGCATTACGATTCCAGCTAATCATATGTAATGAAAAACAGTTTTTGCAACCTCGCCGAACAATCGAAAGTATTATATCACATCACGGTACGTTGTAATAGCTTGAAAGTATGCCGACATGCACTATCGGCCGCAAAAACTGTAGGTTGAGTTCCAAATAACCCACTGCGTGTATAGGCGCGTGCCGCTTTTATACCAGGCTTTTAACCAGTATGGAGAGAGAGAGAGAGAGAGAGTAAACGTTTATTAATACGACCCATGCCCGGGTCCGTGCACTAGGAGGTTGAGATCAAACGTCCTCTCCCCTGATGGTGAGCAGGTGCTGAAGGAGAGTTGTTCACGAAGAGGTCGTCTTGCCGAGGTGGGCAACCCAGGCCTCCCAGGAGGAAATGTGATGAGATACTGAGCGACGTGGCGGTGTGTGGGCTCTGGGACAGGTCCAGTAAGTGTGTGTGAGTGTGGGTATGGAGCCGCACACTTGGCAATGTGGTCTGCTTGGATTGTTCTGTATTTGATGCAGAGTGTAGTCGTTTGGTAGGGAGTGTGTTTGTGCTTGCCTTAGGAGTGTCGTGTACTTCCTCGGAAGAGAATAAGGTGGTCTGGGGAGTTCTCTGCGGTCTATTCGGAGTGTTTTCATATACGCTCTTCGTTCCTGCTGGCGCTCTTTCCTGTCCTCTGCCGGGAAGTAGGTCTCGGGCCAGGCCTGGGAAGTTTCGAAACACCAGGCCGTTGAGGCTTTATCGTGAACGCGAGCATTGCCTAAGGAAGAAGAATGTCCTGGGGTCCATTCTAAAGTTATTGAGATATGAGGATGGCGCTGTCCATACTCAGCTAGCGCAGCTCGTATATTTGGAGGCAGTTCGTTGCGAAGAAAAGCCCGCAGGGCTGCTTGGGAGTCAGAGCAAGTGACAATGCTCTCTGATTGGTGGTCATGTTGAGTAATGGCTTGCGTTATGGCCAGCATTTCCGCTGTCGCCGCAGAAGGGACGTCGTGGTGATGATTAACGACTGCGTTGCCAGAAGAATCTATGCTTGCAGTGACTTCTTTGCCAGCGGTAGAGCTGGCGTCGGCATGGTAAGAAAGTTAATCGGTGGGTTGCTGTATGCGCGTGCGTTCGGCTCGTCGTGCGGCGTCCTCTTCGGGGTTCATATGCTTAGGTATGGGTTTTACCTTGATAAATGGGATGGCGTCCTATGGTGGTGCGGTGAGTGGTATGACGGGTAGGTTGGCAGTGTTGTATCCCATAAGCTCCACCAAGGCACGACCTTGTTTAGATGTAAGACGATGAGACTGGGCTTCTTGGTGCATGATGCGTCGGTCACCTAATGTGTTGTATATGGCGGTGCCTTCGACAAAAGTACTTGCAGCATAGTTGGGGATTCCGAGTGTGATGCGTGTTATGCGTCTCAAGATATTATTGATTTGGCGGAATTGATGTTCCGTGACACGCATGCATGGAAGCCCGTACATGATCCTGGTATATACAAGGGCTTCTGTAATGCGCCTGAGTTCTGCTTCCTTTACGCCATCAATCTTGTGAGAAATTATTTTCAACATATTTGCGATATGATTTATCTGCTGTAGTGTGTGCTGCACCCATACGTCTGCTCTACCGTTCTGTTGCCAGTAGAATCCCAGGATGCGTAAGTGCGGCTTTCGCGCCATTGGTTGACCATTGACCGTGAGTTGGATGAGGTGTCGTGTTTCTTCTCCTGTTTTTGTTTGGTCGTCCAAAATTACTATGTATTCACTCTTCTCTGGGGAGCATCTCAGACCAAGAGAGTCAAGGTATGCGCGCTGGTGCGCGCTGGTTTATGGAGGTTTATTGAACAAAACGAGTAACGTCTGCGGTAAAGACACAGTAACACTATGTTTGTTCAGACCTGGATGGAAATTCGGTACATTTTCCACAGCCTTATCTCCCCAATATTCACATATGTGTCAAAGGAAAACTGCGCTGAAGAGGTGGAGCAGGAGGAGGAGCAGGTGGAGGAGAAAAGTTTATTTAACAGTGAAATCGAACTGATTAATGGGTCGGGTCCTCAGTCCAGGACAAGAGAGTAAGAGCAATTTTCTTCGATTCACAGAACGCCATCCCGAGTAGACTATGATTTGTTCTTTACGCCTGGACGGGGTGGCAATCAATAAAGAGCTGTTTGGAAACATTGATCGGTTTCGATTCTTGTAATATATGCACGTGAATGTGAACATCTTCGACAGAACTCTGTCTGGTTGGGTTAAACTTGAAGAGGCAAAATACACCAACCGAGGGACCGCTTTGAATAAACGCCCCTGGTTGGTGTATTTTGTCTCTTCAATATATGCACGCATACTATTTATTGCGTTCGTTAGCTAGTATATCGCCCCTTCAACACCATAATCATGACATAATTGTTGTGATAACGATGGTTACGGTAGAATTTCCAGCACAAAAGCCGCCTTCGAGTACTCGGAAAACGTACGTTGCCTGGAGCGCGATCGCGGCGGCGTAGCACAAACCTTGTCCTTGTATTTGCATGTGAATAACTAATGCACACTGCGGACACCACCTTCGAGCACGCAGCCATAACGAAAACCAATTTGTAAAGCAGGGAATGTATGCCATACAGCCTTCAGAAAATATCCACACGATCTTTGTAAGCCTCCCAAACACCCCCAAACCTACTGATAAGTCGTTTCTGACAGTGCGGAAAAATAATGCGTTGGGCACAGTAAAAAAATATCAACCTGATACAAGTCAACAACAAAAGAAATAGAAGGTAGCCGCTTTATTTCCTGCATGCAATGCGCGTGTAGGGGCCCTCTGCTCGGCACGTAGCATTAGACTGTTGTCTTCATAAGAGCATCCCAAAAATACTGCATGGAAGCCTACGCATTTTGAACACTTGTCGAGGAGCTCTGAGCGCTGAGCCTCGCGTATAAGCTAGAAAGGACGAGTTACACACGATCTTCTGACGATGCTCTTAAGAAAGTTGTTCTCTTTCTCTCTCTCCTCGTGTGTTGCAAACTTGTGGGGGATACGGCTTGAAATTATTCAGATGTGTCAGAAGCTAGTAAAAATACCTGAATTACTATAAATACGCTTTTTGATGCACTAAAGCCCCAAAGCGGGCGATTTCTAGCACAGGCGCTGCTGCTCCTCACAAGCGGAGTGTAGCAGACGACCGCGGAGCGAGTCCTTATAAGCCTACGTCCGAGCCAGGGGGCTCCACTCAAACATCTCACCGCCAATAGAGCGTAGTTATACATCATTGCGACAGCGGCGAATCCGACGCCTCCAAAGAGATCGCCTTCATAACGAGCTTGACATTTTCACGGACGCGAGCGTAAACCATCAAGGCGCGTACCTTGCTTGGACAGGTCCTAAGGCCCCGGTTCTCTCAGGGTACACCACCATACTTGGCAGAGAACTTTTCAGCCTCGATGCTACGCAGTGCCAGCTATCGCCTTCGATTGTGACCCACCCCTACCGCCCTCCATACTCATCCACACAGATTCTTACGAGGCCCTCACAGCTTTGCGACCGTAGAATTCTACCCACCCTGTAGTCCATGATGCTGTTGCGATGGCGTAGAGGTAGAACACTCGCCTCGCGTGCAGAAGGACCGTGGTTCGAATCCCGGTGCCGGACAATTCCCACCGGATTAAAAAAAAATCCGCGTATTGATGGAATTGCACGAAGCGGCTTGGGGTGCGGCCTGACCCCGGCGACCATTGCCGGTAATGCACTCCCTCACCAGAGCAGGATTGGCCACCCTGGTGTAGTAACGGCCACAACCTCCAATGAATAGTAGTCCATGAAATTCTGTATCAAATTCATCTCCTTCACCGGAACAATACCAACATCCGCGTCGACAGGGTACCTGGCCACGAACCATTTTCTTCAGGAAACCAGACGGCCCATGAGGCCGCTCAGGATAGCTCACCCTCCCATTTGCCTGGGGTGAGGCCTTCGCGGTCCCCTTCGCCCTCCCACCAATGCGCATCCCCCAACACAAGAAGGATCAACACGCCCGTCTAAAAGCACAAACTCCAGCTGGCTACCTCAGCCGCCTACCTCCTCTTCCCCACTCAGGCGAAATCTTTATTAACAAATATATTGCAAATTCAGCCTACACACCCGAAACACTTCGCAAGTGGTATACTCCTTACCTTTCCCCTCTATGTCGTTGTTGCCATACCACCACTCCATCATACCTCACACACCTAGTTTGGTGGTGCCCAGCTTTCGCCAAGCACCGTACATTCAAATCACTCCAACCACACCCCATCCACAACAAAGTGATGCAGAACTATTATCTGAAATTGCAGTTTATTCATTTAAAAGGGGTCTAGCCCGGGTTGTGTGAGCAGCTCCTCCCCAAACGAACTGGAAAACCTGCACTCTATTGCGATCACTATTGCGATCACCACGAATGGCCTATTAATTGCAAATTCCAAGAACTGGCTCAGTCATTAACTCTACTGAGATCGCCAACATTTGTTTACTTTCTCTTACCCTCCCTCCCCATTCCTTTCACCCATCATGACCAGTGGTCGTCCTTTTCTAATAAAGGTTCTCTCTCTCTTTGCCTTACTTAGTACACATGTACAGGGCGAACACACAAACCGGGCATTAAAGATGGCCATACCACCCACCGCCACAGGTGGTAGGTGGTAAGCGTCATCAAGGGGGGAGTCCAGCTGGCTGTCTGCCTGGTGGCAGCTGATCAAGGTACGTTTTTAAGCGTCAACATATTTACGGACAGCACAGAGGCTACGGGATCTCATTCGACCGCCCAGACGGCACTCTGTGGCTCATCACATCAAACGTTCCTGTTCAACGCTCTGACTTCGCACTGCCATTACTGTCACAGTACGCTTAAAGGAGCCATGAAGAGAAAACACAAGTTTGGTTCATTCGAAAGATTGCCTCGTTAGAACCATAACGACACCACTTATAACGCAAACTTCGCTCAAATAAGCTACATAATTAGGAAAAACGGGAATGGTCATGCGACCCACCAGCTCATTTCCCGCAACAGAACCTATGCCGTCACATGGGCTAAGCTCTGCGATTGGCGGAGGCCGGCAAAAGCAAACGCATGTTAGGCAGGGCTTACAGTTTGCATAGCGAGCTAAATGCCCGTGAAACATACTGCACATTCTTTTTATGACAAAGAACGGTGGAGTAAACGGTTGAAGTTCCGAACGAACACGCAAGCGTGTGCGCCAATGCGTACGAAACAACCGCCTGGCCGAGCTCGACATCTCGCCGTCGCGCAGACGAATTTTCGGGTTCGGGGCGCTCTGACCTTGGAGGAAAAATGCCGTAAACACCGCGCATTGACGCTCGTATCTTTCTGGTCGAAGCAGAGAGCTCGCGCGAACGGCTTTCCATACACGACACCGGCCAACTGGCATAAGCGATACTGCTACTGAAGTTGAACTATTATTAACCGTAATAAAAATACGGCACATACGTACCAGTCTGTATTCGTCCGTGGCGACGGCGCTGACGAGGCAGCGGTGCCGACGGCAGGGCGTTCGTCTGTTGTGGCTATCGCGGAATGGTCGCTTTCCCGTCCACCGCGTATCCCACAACTCTTGCCGCTCGTGCACTTAGAAGCGTTGAGCGTTCAAGTGGTGTGAGGTTGTTAAATGCAAGCCGGAGCTCCTCGGCGAGAGTTTTGTTCTCCGGATCAGGCGATTCCATGACTAGGGCTGCATTTTTAAAATGGCCGCCGTCTCGGTCGACTCCCGCGTGTGGGTGCTATATGGAGTCGACATACTAAGTATCTGTTTCATGGACCGGCTCTATGACGCCATTGTAAACGTCACGGAATGTTCAATTTTAGCGGGAGATTTAAAATTTTGGCTTAAATTGCCTTATTTCTCAGTGAATAAAGCATCATTTGCTTCCGGGAAAGCGCTTGGGGTACTATGAAACACCTAATCTTTCGAATAAAACAAACTTTTGTTTTCTCTTCATGGCTCCTTTAACACCCAGGCACGCACGACACCTCAGTAGTAAGTGGGTCCATGAGCGGGCGAGCGAGGCTCGTCGGAAGTTTCGCCCGCAGCTTGCGCCTGCAATTCCTGCCCGCAAACAGCGCTGCCGTCACGAGCCCTTATCGACAGTGCCCGTCAACCCATGACACAGTGCATTCTAGCGTGCCGCGCGCCGCACAGGTCTTCCTTAATCGTGCGCGTTCTGGATAAGCGTTATCTGATGACGTCGTGGCCTGGTGGAGGCACGCCTCGACCAGAACATGACGGGGCGGCAATTCCACTACGGCAGCTTCCAACGATCTTTCACCTGCAACGGCAACACCATACGACCCCTTATACGTCTGTTATGCATGTCGGTAGGCACTGAAGCCCGCTCTACACCACCTTGTATGGACTGCATACGTCTCACAGGGCCGCGCTCGGCACACCGGCCTGCCTGGGTCCTTGCTTACGAGTACTGGATCGGTCAAAAGGGCCGTATCAGAGACTGTATCCGCACTGTGGTGGTTCTTCCATGGCTCCCCCATGTTAGCATAGAGTTTCATGCAATAACAACTAGAGAGGAATCTGGCGCTGCGGTAGTACGCCTCAATGAGCGGATGGGTAGTTCTGGATTCGGATTGGCGCTTGATGGCTTGTGGAAGTTACTATGAATTGCAGGCAGTTTCGTTTTTGTTTTGGATTTACATGAACGCATTTGCCTACGCGGGGTGTTGGAGGAAGCTATCAAAAATACGTTTCTCCTTGAACTGCATGCCGCGCGCGCACTGACGCCGCCCTGGGTGGAATGTTTTATAACCAGAGTTGCGAATAGGGTGGATTCATTGCCGGCACAGCGAGCATGAAAACAGAAATGACGGCGCCCTGTGCGGCGAGCGGCGAAGTTGTCTGCGAATTAGGAGTTGCGGCGCTGCTCATTCGGCGGAGCAATTTATTGTCGAAGCTGACGACGGTTTCGAATCGCTTGGAACAGCCACACCTTCCGTGCGAACGCCGGCTCCTGCATGATCATTACACTGGACTTATACGTTTCGATTTGGCTGCGAGTATATAAGACCATTTCGCAGACCTTGTTTCACTTTGGCCGGATGGCTGAATCGAGTCACAGACAGACCGACAGAGCAAAATTTCTGGGTTTGAGTAGCCCAAGAAATACTACCGTATTTAATAAATATCCGTTTGATGTTGTTGTTATTGCTCTTGTTGTTGTGGCCTTAGTAAATTACTTGACGGTCTCTTTTTTTGCCTGCCCCAAACAAAGCAACTCAAAACTGCTTTCACCAGCTACGAAGAAGCTCTTGAACCGGAAGTTGCGTATAAGGTCACGTGAAGAAGCAGCTCAAAGCTGCTCAGAGCCGGCAGCGATCCGCCGCGGCAGGCGAACTGCGGTTGTCGTCTGCTCGTGTCGGCACCTCGCACAGGCACGCGCTCAACAACGCGAAGTTAGAACCCTGATAATTATTGTTGGTCGAAAAATTATTACAGCGAATAGTTTCTGAAAACAGCTGTCAAAGTAACTACAAAATTTCTCAGTTGCGTCGCGAACCGTTGTCGACGCAACCAAACACGCCGTTTCGGCGTGTACGCGTGACGCTGTTTTAATGCATATTGCGTTTCCAGCTGAGCACATTTTGTGAGGCGTGAACTGTTTACCTCACACAGCCGGTGCCCTATCTCGAATTTTGGATATACTCGACTCCCATGGGGACTGCGACGAATCGTGGCGTACCTTGAGGAGAAATTTGCAATACGGGGTGCAAACTGGCGCAAAATCCCATCGCATTTTCTTCAACGAGCGGTCATACGAACCTTTAATGACATTGTTCAAACGTTGCCATTTGAATGTACGTACGGAGAGACGCGAAAACCTGGTGCTCTTCGTTAAATACCGGTGCTCCGCCTTCGTCGATCACCGCGGACACACCGATGTCTTAACGTCAATTTTAATTGCAAACTGCGAAGGAAAAGCAGACAATCACGCAATTCGAACACTGAACAGACGATCAACTGACGCCAGAACGAGCGGAAACGCCAACGAGACCCCGAGTGTCCTTTTGCATGTGTCGTCTGCTCACTTGTCGTCTGCTCGCCTTTCTGTCGTCTGCTGGCTGCTCCTCCTCAGCCGCGAAAGCAGTTTGCGGCACCCCACCCTAGACAGTTTCGGGCCCTTTTCCCTCCCACTCCCCCCCCCCCCTCCCGCCCTCAAAAATCTCATCATCATTGCATCTCTGAGCTGCTCCCTGGTGCAAATGAAATACGATTCAGCAGCTCCGGAAGTGGTAGTGGGCGGAGCCAATGAGGCGCTGCTCCTGCAAATAAAATACGGAGCAGCTTGGAGCTGCTGAAAGCTGCTTTGAGCAGGCGAAAAACAGAGACCAGGAGTTCCCGGGTCAAGCAGGGCGGCCTCCCAGCACCCCTCGCTTGTAATGGTAAGGAGGCAGGGATGGGATGGCAGCCTGGATAGGGATATGCTATTGCAGGCTCAGATGAGGCGGTAGAGTGTGTGTGAGGGGCAGAACAATGCGGACCGCTCGAGGACATGAGGGCAAAGTTAGGGAGGAGCGGGTCTGAAGCTGGCGATAGGTGACCGCGCAGGGTATGGTTAAAGAGAGGTGAGCAGTTAGAAAAGGGGTAAGCTCCAAACGGTAGTGTAGGAGGTTGTGCCCGATGGTATGTCTGTAACCTGTCCCGTACAGTGAAATGTCACTGTCATTGGCCTTCGGATTTGTTGCCAGGTGCCTCGCTTAGCGCTTCTTTTCAGCCCGTGACCATGCCAATTACAAAATGGCTCCGACGGCTTGGAAGTTCTCCATCAGCATCAGACAAGAAAGCGCTTAAAAAAAAATTCTCCACCCTGTTGTTCAAAAAAACGTTTATCCTCCTTCTCCTCAGCCTCCTCTCCAGGCAAGCCCAGAGCCTCTACAGTATTCAACAATAACCCGGAAAGCATATTCTTGTATCAGATGCCAAAACAAGACTGCGTGATTTGAATAAGAATAGCCGAGTGAGAGGCATACAGCCCGACTAAACACAATGAAGCGAAAAGCTTCCCGGGGACGCAATACCGCGAAGGGCTTCCTTTTTGCCTTGAGCCTTTCCACATACCTTCAATATACTAACGCCGCTTACGTAAAATGCACCGCGATAATACGTGCGCTTCGTTTTTTTTTGTTGTTGCCTAGTAGCGGCTATTTCATAAGCTGTGGGAACGTAATATAAATGGATGTCCTGTTTATTCCTTCTTGCAATACGATCAGCTGGCCTCGGCGCTAATTGTTGACGAGTCCCCCAGGCGGCGAACATACTCCGCGACAACTCCCACAAGGTCAGGTACAATCGCAGTTAACAATCCACCCCTATCTTTTTCTCGCTCTCTCTCTCTCTCTACTTGTCGTCTATTCACGGACGCACACGTCCTCACTCGCCGCAGCGTACGCGCACAGCAAAGTAAACACACGCACATGCATACAAAACGATCTCTTGTCCCTTAGGAGTGTCCAATTTGATCTCTCTCTCCCGCTCTCTTCCTTTCCTCGGCCTACAGCAGCTCATATCCACTTCTAATGTTGCGAACACTTTCTTTGACCACTTATGTAAGAATTTCAGTAAGAATTTATGTAAGAATTTCCGAAGTGCTCCCCCCCCCCCCCCCCCCCCCCCCACCGCAACCTTTGCGTATACAGCTAGCAGAGTCCAGGAATACCGTCGGCGATTGTAAAAGCATTACGTCAAAGTTTTCCTTAAATGTTTTCCTTAAACAAAGTTATTTTGTTTCTTAAAATCCGCAGAGGGATAGCACCATGCGGCACTCGTAGGCTCCTAACACAGACTCAACAAAGAAGTTGAGCAGTGGTTCCTCGCAGGTAGACAGACCTTCTTCCTCCTCACCCACCTCCGCATACTTTGCGAGTCATTTGTTTTGTAAACACGTATTTCTTCTTTTAACCATGCCTCTCCTCCCACTTTTTGTTTCTTTCACCTTTCTCCTAATCGCCTTCTTGTTTCGTTCTTCCAAACTATCTTCTTCGTTGATGGATGCGCGGGAAGTTAGCAGCATTGCCTAGCTTTGGCTACATCAGCCTTACACGTTGCGTTAGGGGAACCGAAGGTTTTTTTTTTCTCGTGCTGGACCATTGACTGGCAGATGCATGCTGTTTAGAACCCGTTTTCACCTGTGGCTAGGCAAAATGTGGTGGACGATGAAGTAGTCAGTCTAAGTTGAAATATTTGGCTCTAATCTTCCAAGGAGATCGGAACCAGCGCAGTAGCACTTGTATGAAATTATGAAATTAGCATAATGCTAGCTAGAGGAAGGAGCGCATTCATGGCCAGCCACACTTTTACTACTGTAGACAACCTAAGACGTTCCCCCTGCTCATTTTCCTTTTTTTCTGCAGTTGTGTCTGGGCGGAAAATTATCTGTTGTTTTTCTTTTTTTTTTTTTGCTATTTCGCTCTCACTTCATATTCATTCAAGCACGTGCCCGCGGCTTTGAAGCAATATGACTTCGGGCCATCATGTCTTACAAACATGCCAGACATTTAGCGAGGCAACCGCGGTGAAGGGAGCAAAGCGCTCAAAAGCAGGGGCTGCCAAGGCCGCGCAGCCAGTTGGAAGCGAAGGTCCGCGGTGAGGGAAACCCTTGTCCGACGAGGACAGGCAGGCACTGGCTACGTGCTCTGATAGGAGACCATTCCTGTGCGACAAATCGACTCCTGCTCGTGGTCGGACCCTTGCTCGTGCTGCTATCGTAGAGAGAAACCCTTTCAGGTAAGAACCACTCAACTTTTGGTGCAGGTCGAAGCTGCGAATCTCCGCTTGCATTTCGGACTTCCTTCGCACACTCAGGCTGTGTAACTTATAAGTGGGAGATGATGTTTTTATCTTATACGCCACATATATGCTTGGGTAAACAGGAGTCACTGATATTCGCGCACGAAAGTTTGCGGGCCAAAGGAGCGGTGGTGTAGAGAGATATCTCCTTCCCGTAGATGCTTACAAATATTTTTGCGTATGTGCGCCGGGGTTGATCCATTACTTACCGTGTACAAAGGAACAGGCAGACATTAATGGCCTAGCTGCCATGTAAGACGGGGAAATCCTCTCGAATCGCCACGTTTAAGTGAGAAAATACCTAACTCGCTTTCACCGAATAATCCGATGTTATTACGGGTATTCGACATCAAAATAAGTCCCACTCAGTTGCGCTAGGATGGTTCAGATATGTAGTTTTGAACCTCAAGCTGTCAAGGACTTGCCAAAAATGGCGGAAGTTGAGGCTATACTGATCAACTGCTAGGCCACTTCGAAATGTTTAACACATAAATTAGCTTCGATGAGTGTTTGCATGGAGCGCCTTATTTCACCAGCTCTACAAAAGAAATAAATAAGTAGCGAATTCATGCAATAAAAACACGCTTTTGAAGTTTGATATTTGTGCGCAGCGGGTTTCGAGATGACCGACCGGTAACGCAAAGGTACGATATAAATTTTAATGCAAAGTCAAAAGACTTGTTCCGTGATTTTTTGCAATGAAGGCTAACCTAAGACAGCTTTCTTTGTCCCATTTGCTCGCAGGGCGCTGAGGAAAAGTCGTCTGTTGTGTTGTTGTTACCGACCTTCGCTCGTCCCATCCTTCTGTGAGACAGAGGCACACATGCGTCTTTGAACCCTTCTTTTCAAGCCAAAGAAAGGGTAAAAAGATATTAATCCTCTCTGGAAGGTATATGGACATTTGGCTCTAAGCCAGAATCATTTCGCCATCTGCAGATTGTTTTCGCACGTTTTCCTCTTTCTTAGAGCCGAATGTTATCCTTTCAGGCTGCAGACCACGTATTTACTCATAAGTCTAGGGCGTTTTTTCTGCTGCAGGCCAATGCTTTTCTCGACATTTCCCCATCTTTGAATTCTACGTCGGTAGCACCCAAATAAAAGAAGCTAACGCTACCAAGTAACTTTAGGTGGAAAGAGAATAGCGCCCTAAGGCGTATGTTCGCCCCCAAAACTTGCGAAAATGACCCAGCTCCACACGCGTCCTCTCAGTTTCCATCGTTAGTGCTTCTTTCAACAAAACTCACATTTATATACGCCACAAAAGGCAAAAAAACCAATCATAACATAGTTGTTGTATATTTATATTACAGATAATGGGTGGGCACCCTTGGCAACTTCTCTTCCTCGCCTTGCTGGGAGTCAGCAGGTCGCAAGAGAACATAATTGGTACAACCACCGGAAGCCTGCGAGGGATTAGTGTTTCCACAACAGTCGGCCCAGCGCGTGCCTTCTTTGGAGTTCCTTATGCGGAACCACCGATGGGTGCTGCTCGCTTCAAGAAGCCACAACTGAAGAAACCCTGGAAAGGAGTCTACAACGCCACCTCACTGCCGCCTCTGTGCCCTCAGAGGCCGCTTCACTTCAACGAGTACTACATGACCAAAGAAACGGATCCCATGTCCGAGGACTGCCTTTTCCTCAACGTTTTCACACCAGAGAAGCCCAGCCCTACGCTCAGACCCGTGGTTGTCTACATTCACGGAGGCTTCTTCTCTTACGGCGGCCTCTCCATGAAGCTGCACGATGCCTCGGAACTCGCCGCCAGGGAGGACCTTGTGGTGATTATCCTAGCGTACAGGCTCACCGTCTTCGGATTTCTCAACATGGGCGTCGAGGACGCACCGGGCAACATGGGACTATACGACCAACTTATGGCGCTGCACTGGATAAGGAGCAACGTTAAGGCATTCGGCGGAGACCCCGACCAGGTGACAATAATGGGTCAAAGTGCCGGGTCATTCTCGGTCGGCGTACACCTGACATCGCCCAAGAGTAAAGGGCTCTTTCGGCGGGCCATCATGCAGAGTGGAAGCCCGTTCACGTCTACGCTTTCCAATACCAAAGAGCAAGCAAGCCACAGGGCTAGGGTACTGGCGAAAACTCTCGACTGCCACTCACAAGCTGATGGTGAGAACAGGCCAGAATTGACGGTGAAATGCCTTCGTTCCAAGAGCGTGGAGGCTATCCTGAACGCAACGGCGAGCTTCACTACCGAGGGCCTAGACGGTTTCTTCTCCGTGGTGGGAGATGAACTCATTCCCGTGAGTCCAGCTGTGGCGCTTAAGAACGGAAAGGTGAACGCACATGAATTACTCATCGGAATTTCGGAATCGGAGGGAGACGGGCTGATGCACTTCATCGCTAGCAGGATTCGGGATGCTGACGACGCTGCTGACGTCGCCAAGAGTAGCATGATTTTCTTCGCAAAGGGAGTGATGCTAACGGTGCTGGACTTGGATTCTAAGCCTGTCATCGACCACTACTTCGGCTCGAGTGTTCACGACGGGACGGAAGCAGTTCAGGCCGCCGCCGACCTGATTGGCGATAACCAGATCGGATGCCCGACCCTGGGATTCGCCACAAGATTTTCTCGTCCTGGCACGACGACCTACATGTACCAGTTGTCGCAGCAGCCAAGCAAGATTGGTTGGCCAAAGTGGGTACGGCCGACACACGCGGACGAAATTGCATTTGTCTTAGGATCTATATTCAAGTTCGAGCGGGACATCTCCCCGAGTGAAGCCAAGGCGACAGAAAACCTCATGCGGATCATTTCTACGTTCAGTCGAACGGGGTAAGTCATCGCCAGGCTATGCTTTCGTAGGCACATTTTTTTTTAAATTCTTGGTAACCGATGTCTTAGCACAAGTCTGAAAGGAAGTTCATGCATGTAATCTTCGAGGAAGGAGGAAAGAATAAACGAGACCTCGGAAGGCAGGGTCACTATATACTACAAAATGTTATAAGCACGCCATCTCTACGCTAAGCCGTGATAAGCTATATCATTTATTAGCATCTATCCGTAACCATTAGAAACCTTCAGCGGAGCATTGCTGTCGATATTACAACATGAAGAAAGCAAATTATAAAATATATTTGCATACCAGTTATCGATACAAACAATTACATGTGAACCCCATAACAAGAAAATCGATATGGAGCACAATAAAACAGGTGTGCTTTATAATGAATTATGAGGAAATTTCGCTCTCTTTTGACACGGATATCCGAGTCAAACGCCTGTTGAGCGGTAAAGGCAGTGAGACATATAGTACGAAAACCCAGTGTTGTTCTGGCCCCGATTTAAGTATAAGCAGCTCATGGGTTTTCTATACAAATCCCTTGTCTGTAAAGTTATCTCTAATGGTTTATCTAAAATATTGCAAATTTTTATCTATAAAGTTGTTCGCTTACGTCGTAACAATTATCACTAAGGGGGCGGGAGCTGGTCAAGCTGCCAAGAGCAGCTTTTTCTTTCGCCCCCTCATGTACTACTTGGAACATGAAATAAAGATTATTATTATTATTATTATTACTTATTTTTAGGTTCGTTTGGCACAGATTCAGCTCGATATAGCGGTCAAATAGGCTGTAGATTGTTTGCACTCGTGTTACATAATTTGGTGTTAGAATCATGCCGCCGAGCTGTCCCCGTAAGCGGCAAAAGAGGAGATATTTGCCAAGGGATTCTGCAGTTTCTGGAATTTAGGAAGAGTTGAAAAACATTTGTGGGACTTCCAGAAGCCATGATTGGAGAAGCCAGAGTGGCGTTGTGCTAGCCTCATTGTCGATGCTTTCTAATTGACGTATCTTTTTCATCGCGTGAATTCTTTGACAAAGACAGTAAGTTTTTAATTGCAACGCTCGCTCATTGAAAACAAATCGAAAATTTACGGCTCAACATCTTTGCTCCAAAAATTGATTCACATCACTCAATTTTTATATCAGGGAAGGTATCTATCAAATGTACACGCTCTAAATATAGTATAACTGACAATGCTTGCATACCCGGACATTTAGTTTTTTTTTTTTTTTTTTGTTTCAGCGTCCCGCAGGTCAGTGACGGTACACCATGGCCGAGATTCGACGAAGAAAAGCGCTACATGGACATCAGAAAAGAAGGCAACTTCCCTCAAAAACTGCTTCTCAAATCGGTGTGCGACCTCTGGGAGAAGGTCCGTCCTTATGAATGAACTTGGGCGGAAAAATCATGAATTTCCAAATTCATACCAGCCAACGAAAATCTCAACACACGTGATAAACTAACAAATCTGGCATTGCAACAAACCAGCGGTTGATGTGGACTTTAACTTTACTGTTACTGTATATAGTAGCCGCATGCGTTTTTCACACATGGAAGATTTCAAAAGATCCCCTCCACACCCAATTTCCTGGGACATCTAAGCCCTTCTCGTGAGTTGTGAATGCGATATTGAACGCCGCTGGGTACTCCTCTCAGTTTTCCTCTGCGAGTGATGTGTTGGACTTTTACTGTGGAGTATCTGTGTTGTACTGGCCTGGACGGCCACCTTTCGCTAATGCTGAGCTTGTGGTTTCCCACTATGCAAAAACTCCCACCTCCCCTCGCGGGAACCCCTGTGTAGATGCGACGCATAGGGGGTTCACGTTGCAGCGTTGGACAGCGGAGGAACGGCGCTGGAACGATGGAGCGGAGCGGCGCAGGCACCGCGTTTTATAGCGCGCATAAGGGGACGCGCCGGCGCCAGTGCGTCTGCCGCGGCTATGACGCAACACAATCCAACACAATCCACTTTAATCCAATCCAATCCAAATCCAATCCAAACCAAGACAAGCCAAGCCAATCCAATCCAATCGAATCCAATCCAATGCCCCTCGCGAGAGAGTGTTCGCTATCGGAGAGGAGAGGGGGTTGAGCGGCGGAGGGAGCAGCTGGTGCGGCGAAGAGAATGGGGGAGGGGTGGACGCCGACAACGCCGGATGGATGCAGGGACAAGGCGAGTGAACGAGATGCGTTCGCATCTAATAATTTGAGCTCCCTAGCGGTACGATACGTGCGGCCGGGCAGAGTAGCATGACTCGGTGGGGATGGTTGCGCCGTCGGGTGAAGCACGGCGCCGTTCGGGCTTGTTGACGTGCCACGACTGCGAAATTCATGCTTCCCACGTGGTTCGGCGCATGCACAGGCATTGTCTATCAATGCGTGCTCTTCCTCTTTAATTATTGCGAAATACGCATCATGGATGGCATCATAGAAAACGGAAGGTTTATGGTCCGTTTCGCGGCTACAGATGCCGGACACCGGTTTGTACGGTTCATGGCCATTTAATGCTTTCACATTATTGTTTCGGTTTCATTCAGTGTATGTGTGACCGCACGGGCTTGTGTCAGTGGGACAAAAAGAAAGTGAAAGAGAGAGCTTTTTTCATGAAATACATATGAACTTCGCAGTGATAACACGGCAATAAATAAAGTATTTATTAAAAAAAAGGTTGTGTAAATTACTTCATTGAAATATTTCCTCCACCACTGTAAACATGGGAAACAAGATAGTCCACAACATTGAACGCTATTCTCTTTTGTACACAAGTTCCGCGTAAAAGATTCGCCTCAACTAAATCTATGTACAACAATTCACATGCACACATCAGTGCAAAAACTGTAGGCAGGCAGAACAATCCGTTGAATAACTCTGTCAGCCAATCTTCTCACATTTAACGCCCTGGGCCATCCTAGGGAATTTGTTAGCCAGCATTGTACAATTTAACGTTGAGGACATATCTTTTGGTGCTATGTGATACATGATGGAGGGCAAAGGGAATTGGGAATATTAATTGGAACTGAAGAGGTCAACACTCCAAACGCTGGGCTTGCTACTTCACAATTGAACCAGATAAAAGAGAGGATTACATGATGAATGAAAATATTACATGTTCATTTTATATTGTCGGCTCCGTCCCTTCCAATAAGTTAAAAATACCATGCCGTAAAAAGGTTCACTAACTACCAATCTAACTTCATGATCCCTTAAGCTCGCTATACGTTCCGCTCAGCTCAAGACGTAATGCACAAGAAAGACACTGGAGGGAACAATATTTTCAGTTTCCATAGTGAAAATATTCCCGTTTCGAACAAAAGTTTGGTGTTTGCAACAGGATCACTTCAGTAAAAATAAACAGGCAGTTATTTTTTATTACCGTTTGACAGCAGAGCAGCTATTTGGATTCAATAAAAATAATTTTTCGCCTAAATGCTTGCTCAGCGGCAAATGTCGTCGAAGGACGATTGTCTTGTTTCTGCCCTGACCAAATAACCCCCCCCCCCCTCCCCCCCGCTGTTTCCTGCCTAACCGACACGCTCTTACCACAACCATCATGCTGGCCGCCTCAGAGGCACAAATGAAATGGTTACTGTAAAAAAGTTTCTGCAGGTATCGTGAGGGAAAGCCATAATTTTTTCACCTTCAGCGCCCGTAAGCAGACCTAAGAGCCGCGAACCAATTTTGCAGTGGTTCTCCAGGCTTGCAATAGAGGACAACATCGCCACAAATCTCAAATGGCTCAAATCTTTTCTTACGCATTACTCTGATTTCTCGTTGCTTTCCGAATACCTGTTCCAGCCATTTCGGCAAGGTTGTTGCCTCGTCGAACTATCTTTGTGGGCGGGAAACTTTTCTTCTGAAGGCCGGGTTATCCTGTCCTTTAATTCCTTGTGTATGTCCCCGACCAACCTTATGTATTATCTATTCCCTTGTATTTAAATGCTTCCAGTACAGCGGTGGTGCCTGCACAATCAAAAGTTTTGTCATATTTTGTAAACGCAATGTAAATGGATTAATTGCTCTCGGAGGATGTTTTATTACCTGATTGATGACGTGAACGTCCTTAATCCGTATTACTGTGTCATCACTATAGTAGCCTTTATCTAGCCTGTTCTGTCAGTTGTTTGAAATCTAGGCTGCCGCTATGCGGTTACCTGTCACGTTTTTGAAGAGCTTGTAGGCTGTGTCACGGAAAGCGACGGAACAACATTTAGCGGTATACCAACTAAAATTTCCCCGCATTTCCCCGAGGGGAAGAATGTGAAAGTGCGAATGCACGAGTTGAATTTGCGCGGTTCGGTAATGTTCGCGAAAGAGAGATCACACACACACACACAACTACAAAGAAAGAAAGATGCATTTATTCACAGACACCTATTTGTGTTGTCGTTGTACTTGATTGCTAGAGCGGATCTCAGCTTTGAAATTTCGTGTCAGTACTCCTTTAAGCGGGTGCATTAGCCCTTCTCACGCCCGATTCCTGGCCAATCCCCCACGTGGGTATGTGCCATGTAAGCGGCCAGGCAGCGCGCGCCCATCTCCCCCCGTTGCCAAGGAAGACTAGGAGCGCGCGCACCCGCAGCTGTTGCTATGTGGACGGACGGCGGTCAACGGAATTCAGGGTCGCTTATAAAGTGCATTCGCACTTAAAAAAGAGCCAAGCAGCCGGTCGCCCGATTCCTGGGGCAGAACACGAGCCACTGCCATGGGCGCGAAGAGCGAGCTAGGCCGGTGTCTCCGTGCCCGTGCGAGCCGCCTCTTTATTTTCATTATCGTTAACAGGCTCTCAAACCGAGAGTTGGCTGATGAGCCTGTAATTCTAAAGTTCTGTGACATCGCCCTTCTTGCGAATCCGCATTAATTCAGCAGATTTTCTTGCTTGGGGGAATCCGTAAAGTCGTGAGGCATTTTGATGATACTTTTGCAAGATTTTTTAGTACATTGTCTACTGCCTCGTTTCTGTGATCCAAGGTTATTCCGCCCTCACCGGCAGCGTTTCCCTTCTTCATCCTTTTGAACACCTTTTGCGCCTCCTCGTAACCTTCAAGCCATTGTTTATTTTTTTTCTGTAAATAATTCCCGCTTATATTCGAGCAGTGCGTTGTAAGACGTTCAGTAATGCAGCAATTTAGCTTATGGGGTCGTCTAGGCGGCGCATCCTTAGGCACACGAACAAGTTGAGCGGTGGCGCCGACCGAGTTAAGTCGCTTTCCGGCGCGCTTCACTGTATTGTGTTCTCACTAACCAGCTGTTGGCATTTTCATTTCGTATGTTCGAGCCGCCATCCACAATAGGTGTATGATTTTTACTTCCCTAGCAACCATGTTAATAAAACCTTTGACAATGCCTCGATGTCCCATTCACCTGGGTTTTAAGCACCAATAAAAGTATTTTTTTTGAAGTCAAGTTCACTTTTACACCCATTAGGTGCAGCACTTCTTAGCTTAAATTTGGGCGACAACAGGATAACAAGCTTAGAAGATAGGTGGCATTGAATCAACAGCGTCGTGTATTCCGCCGCACCAACTTTTCCCGAACATCCCCTCTGTACAGCTAACAGCGCCCAAGCAAGACCTACTATGATTCCCAAACCTCACCTCTCACCGTGAAGCGAAAATCTAGCCCCCGGCGTGTTCGAGTGCTTCAGTTAATAACGGTTAGTACCTTACTAATTTCGTCCCGAAAAATGGCTGACCTCGGAAATCGCCTCCGCAGCTCCCCCGACCAATTTTATGAAATACATTACCCGCGACAGTCGTAAAAGTGAAGTGCTCCTATAACTCGCGCGTGATTGCCGTACAAACCAACTTGCTTTTATCTCTTCAGCAATTAAACTAGCCCCTTGCGGCGTCACTAGTCTTCACATAAAAAGTGCCCAATCAGTGCCGAATTATTCAATAATAATGCAGCCCAATCTGTGTTAAGCAATAAACTGAAACTGAATAAAAACAATTGAAAAACGCCGCCAACACCGACAGCTTCCGAAAACAGGCGGGTTGCAGATGTCTGTTCGTGGCTTGAAGGCCAACGGCGCATTGCGTATATTGAGCAATAATTTATGGTAATGATTTACTGGCGATACTTCAACCAGCTGATGGCGCAACCATACTCTTAAATGAAGCCTGAAGTTTCACCATCCCCTGCTTTTCACTCTTTCCTTCGTTCCTTGAAGCCCTTCGAAAGATATGGTTATCACCAGCACAGAGTGGCACTGCGTGACTTGCCCCCGGCAGCAGATGCCGGTTCTAGTGCATGCTTTGCTTTCGTTAAGATTGTTTTTAAAGTGGCCATTAAGTGGGTTTATTGCCGCAACTGATTAATAGCCAGCCGATAGGCGCGATATTGTTGGCGTGGCGCCACACAAGCGCGCAAGTAGTAGTAGCAGCAAATAGAATTTTGCTGAGCCGGTTACGCAAGCTATTCCCAGACTTCGAAGAACACCGGGAAAGAAAGGGTAAATATTTTTCAGCTAGTTTCTAAGGTACCTGACGCGCGTAAAGCGGAAATATCTGGATTTAATATTTTGTAGCGATACCGAATCTAAAGACTCGACATGCGTATGGAGGGTTCCCAGACAGTTTATCGAACGTGGTTTAGCGAAGAAAGGCCCGTTATATAGAACGCCGTTTTATCGAATACCGTTTTATCGAACCACCTCCGCCCGTTTTATCGAAACTACGGTCTTTCTGCTTTCACTGAAATTTTCATTGTTTATTTATTTTTACTGGCCTTTGCACTAAGCTAATCAGCAGCTACCTTCACTCGACATTGTCTCGACCGTGCGTTATGTGCAGTAACCTGCATATATATGTTGACGCGTCTTTCCCTCCATTTCGTTGTTTTCGGGCAGGTATATTTTATGATTTTTTTTTATTTTTTGCAGGTTCATAGATAGCTCTCAAGCATGTGTATTCCAATTTTCGTACCTATTACACTATGTGCCACTATATTACCAACCCTAACCCCGCGCACAACATTCCTTCGTTGACGTCGGCGTATAAATATGCCCCTTGCGCCGACGCTCATCTTCACGTGATCTGGCTGTCAGAGTTTCTGGTTTCACTCTTGGTAGAGCCACGTCTGTGAATTCAAGTGACGTCGTATTGGTAATCGTTGCATGGGGCCAAGCGTGTATATGAGGCCATTTTTTTCTCTTTAGTTTTAATTAAGTCGTTGAGAACAGTAAGACAAGGCTGGGTAACCCACTAGAAATAAACACCATGCAGATTAAAAGCTAGAAATGCAAAAAATCAAAGAAGGCTTTTACTAGCTGTCCGATTTGGAGCTTTGATATTTGGACGCACAATCGCCGACTTGATTGATTTTGGGGTTTAACGCGTCGAAGCAAGACTTCGACTATGAGGCGCGCCGTAGTTGAGGGCTCCGGATTAATTTTGATTTCTTAGGGATCTTTGACGTGCCCAAAAATCTCGACACGCGGGGGTTTTCGCTTTTCACCGAGGCCGACATTGAACCCGCTACCTTGAGCTCAGCAGCACAGCGTAGAACCACTAACAGCGCCTTAGCTCTTGCGCCACCGCGGCTGGCTTGCACAGACGCCAAGAAGTGCCTTACTTACATAAACACACGGCGCAAAATAGTTATGTGCAGGTACCAAAGCAGAGTATGAAAAAAATTCCCCGCATTTCCCCGAGGGGAAGAATTTGAAAGTGCGAATGCACGAGTTGAATTTGCGCGGTTCGGTAATGTTCGCGAAAGAGAGATCACACACACACACACAACTACAAAGAAAGAAAGATGCATTTATTCACAGACACCTATTTGTGTTGTCGTTGTACTTGATTGCTAGAGCGGATCTCAGCTTTGAAATTTCGTGTCAGTACTCCTTTAAGCGGTTCCTGGCCTATCCCCCACGTGGGTATGTGCCATGTCAGCGGCCAGGCAGCGCGCGCCCATCTCCCCCCGTTGCCAAGGAAGACGAGGAGATTCCTGGCCAATCCCCCACGTGGGTATGTGATGCGGACATCGCCGGTGGACGCAGGTTCAGGGTCGCTTAAGAAGTGCATACTTCTTTAAGCGGTTCCTGGCCAATCCCCCACGTGGGTATGTGCCATGTCATTGGCCAGGCAGCGCGCGCCCATCTCCCCCCGTTGCCAAGGAAGACGAGGAGATTCCTGGCCAATCCCCCGCGTGGGTATGTGATGCGGACATCGCCGGTGGACGCAGGTTCAGGGTCGCTTAAGAAGTGCATTGCACTTAAAACTAAGGGGTATATCAGGGCATTATAGCGTATACGCTACAATGACGAGGTATGCTCGAGATGGCGAACTTGGCTCAATGACGAGATGGGGGAGGGAGACGGAAATTCGTTGTAGCAGTTCAACCTGCACAATGAACCAAACAAAAAATTGACGTAGAGAAACTTTTCGCATCCAAAAAAACATTAAAAGCATGCAGGAGATAAAAGGCGCTTATTAAAAATACTACAAATTTTGAATAATCATGAGTATCGGCTGTGGAGACATAAAGGAAACTAAAAAATATACTGCAAATTTCATTAAATAAGAAGGCGAGAAAAACATTTTCAATAAAACAGCTTCGATAAAACGTCCGTCTATAAAACGGCGTTCGACAAACTGTCCGGACCGCGTATGGAGCATGTTATAAAAGTTTTTCAGACGTTCAAAAAAGTTGAAAATTCCGACTACGATTTCAAATTTTGGGGATTTAATGGGCAAAATCTGCACCTGGGTGGCGAGGTGCGCCGTACTGGAGAGCTCCGGGTTAATTTTGACCACCTTGGGATGTTAACGCACGCCGAAATCTCGACTGGCGGCAGTTTTCGGTTTTTACCGACAAGCGGAAAGCTGCCATTGCAGCCGGTATTGAACCCGCGTCCTTTGGCTCTGCAGGACAGCACCATAGCCACTAAGCCACCGCGGCGTGCGACAAAAGGAAATGAAGCGGAAAGTTCGCCTTTTTTCTGCATGGTTTTAAATTTGTGGAAATAGCGCTGATACAAGAGGACGCAGCGCTGACACCCAATGCTTTACTTCGTGAGCGGCTTATGAAGAGTTGCTGAAGAGGGCGACGAAAAAAAAAAAAAGAATCCAGAGTACTCTTCGAAGGTGGATGATCAGCGCAGCTGAACGAATACTCATCATACACAGGCGGTTACTGCAAGAAAATTGCAGACGCATTTTTTTACAGCGGAGCTATTTAAATAGGCCTAGCAGACAAAACACAAGTTTGGTTCATCCGAAAGGCTGCTTTGTTTGAATCGTGCTGACACCACTTTTAGCGTGAACTTAGCTCAAATAAGCGATATAATTAGGATAAAGGGGAATGGCCGTGCGACTCATTAGCTTATTTTCCGCTCTAGAACCTATGACGTAATATGCAGAGCTGTGCGATTGGCTGAAGCTGGTAAAACCAAACGCAAGTTGGGCAAGGCTTATGAGCTTGCAGAACGAGCTATTTTCGCTCAAATGTAATGCATATTCATTTTATAGCAGTTACTTTACAGCAGTTGCTATAGTAACTTCAATTTTATGAAAGTTACGAAAGTGCAGGTAAAAATAGAAGTAGCAGTACGTACTGCCGTTGGTACTCCGCGCACTCCGCTTGTTATAGCTGCATAGCAGTCCGGTGCTTTGGGGTTGTCTCACACGACACTGGCCAATTAGCGCAAGCGACATTTAAGTAACCCTGTTTGTCTAGCATACCCAATGGTTCACGGAACCATTACTTCCGGTCGAACAAAAACAAGCCAGGCGCAAATGCGGTCAGAAACAAAGCGAGGACGGCAGCGGTGCTGCTCAGTATGGAGGCGCCAACTAGGAGGACTGACGGTAAACAATACGTTCCCAGTCCGCTGCAGACTAACCAGCGTAGTAACGTTTGCTTGAAGACCTGTCCTTGTTACGTCATCGCAAACGTTACGAAATACAATTTCGCGAGATGTAGAAAGGGGAGAATAAACTTTTTTTTTATCTTACTTCTGGATTCTAGGCAATTGGGGCTTTCTCAGTCCAGAAGTCCCTGGGCGGCCGGTGCCTGGGGAGCCCTTTCAACCAGCCGAAGCTGATTGCCGGGGTCCGGGCTGGCTATCATGCCTTCCCACTGCTTATGGTTGGGGGAGGAGATGACGGGGGGGGGGGGGGGGGGGGTGGAGCGGAGGGACGGTGTGTGGGAGCACGCCCAGACTATCCAGTAGAGTCTGTAGGGTTAGGGACAGTACTTGCCGGTGGCGGAGTAGGAGGTGGGGTGGATCAACGTTACTAGAAACGTTGGGGTGGATGGCGTAGAGGAAAGTGCCGTTCAGGTGCGTGTTGGTTTCAAGAAGGTGGTAGGGGGTGGGTTCTTCCTTGGTAAACTTGTTGTGGGGCGGGTATAAAGTGCGTCGTTCGAGGCGATAGTGTTTGAGGATATCTTTGTATTTTTGAGGCACAGATTAGTACTCTTCTGACGGTGACGCTGGAGTGTTGGAGGGGAACGACCGGTAGATATGCGCGCGAGCAGCAGCATAAGCCGCTGCATACCCCTCCATAGACTCATGTCCCGGGGTACATAGAATGTAGAGGTAAGGGGGGTTAGAGACGGACAGTAGGATGCGAAGGGCTAAGGAAGCAATGTGACCGGCGGAGTAATGGCAACAGGTAGCTTGCGAATCTGTGACTATGGTGATAATGTCTTGAGATGGAGTGGCTGCGAGAGTATTGCGATTGCTTCTGCAGTTGTGGAGTCCCTGCCAATTACCGTTGCAGAAGTCAGTTGGATCCTTTGGTGGTCTACAGTTGTAATTGCAAGGGCTGTTTTAGTGTCATATTTTCGCGGCGTCAACGTAGCGCACGTCTCGGGACTTAACTGTAAGCATCTTGCGACGCATTCGGATGCGTTCTTGTCGGCTACCCTGGTTAGGAACGGGGTGCGTGTTCTTGAGGATTGGTGCAGTTGCGCAGTTAATGTTGATGCGTTGGCGGAGTTGTGGGTGTCAGGAAGTTGCTAGCCGAGGCGACAGAGGACGTGAAAGCCAGTGGGTGTGAGCTTGAGCTGTTCAATCTGGATGACATGAAGGGCCTTCCTCCCAGGTGTTAAGGGTTCCCATCTGTAGAAATTTGACACTGGAAGTTGTTGAGGGAAGCCCTAGTGCTAATTGATAGGCTTGCCGGGTGAGTATGTCGAGTTTTTGGATGTTATGGTTTTGTGAGATCCAAATATAGAGTTCCGTACTTGATGCCGCTAATTATAAGGACATGGATGAGGCGCACGATGTCGTTTTCTCTAAGTCCTTGTCGACGATTAGCAATGCATCTGATGAGATGGGTGCTTTTTTCCTGTTATTTATTTCTGGAACACTGTAGATGTCTAAGTGGGGACTAGGGCTAAAGGAGAAAACCCGCCTGACGAGGTCCCGGCCCCCTTGCTACGTCAATAGATCAATTCAGTCATCGCATTCAACAGTTCGATCACAGTAAATCACACCGTATTCCAGAGAGGAAAGCATAGAAGGTGTGCACGAGCACTTATCAGTGTCAACAAAGTAAAACAGAACATTTCTGAAATGAAGATAAGACATGAACATGAAATCGAGGCTTCGACGGACGCCCGTCTGGTCGGGAATAACACTGAAGTACATAATAAAGAATACGCCGACCACCAGAGAAAATAAAACTCCGAAACGTCATTGTTTTATTTTCTTTGGTGGTCGGCGTATTCTTTATTATGTACTTCAAGACATGAACATGTGCATTTATCAGTTTACACATTACAATCCTTATCCTTATGCACTAATTTCCATTAGCTTACAAGTAACAAGCACAGAAGCAAATACAAAAGCATAAACCATATTAAGCATACACAAACCGAAAGATATAATTTGTACTGAGGTCATAGGCGATGTATTTCGGCGGATATCAAATCATTTCACAGTTGTTTTCATCCCCCTTTTTTTTTCAGTCCATAAACACCCCTAGTACATTGTATAGAGAGACAGGTTACCGAGTTATCGCGGAAATATTTGTGTTTAGTAAAAGCGTCCTGCGCTTGTTTTTAAAAGTGGATGGGACGTCAGAAAATTCACACTTAGTTCGCGCATATTTAGCCCGTTCGTTGACTGAAAATCAATAGTTTGCTGGCCATAATTGGTTTTTACAGGTAATTGGCATCGTTTTAGTCTACGGATATTATATTCCGCTGCACTTTCAGATGGTAATTTATCTGTCCCGTTCCTGCAAATCCACTGTAGAAGCTTAAAATAATAAGCTTGGTCGGCTTTCAGCATGCGGTATTTGATTAAGAGTGGTCGTGTTCCTAGATCGCGCCTATCCCCGTTGGAATTTTCGCACATTCACAGAACTTTCTTTCGCAGAAAATTACCTTTTTGTAGTTATACGCAGTTGTGGTTCCCCAGACCAGGATTCCGTAGCTTAGCCTGGAATTCAAAAGTGAATAATATAATATCTGTTTCAGCCCATTTGGTATCAGTGTGTGTATTTGATAAATTTGCCCGGCAACACGTGATAATTCTGATTTAAGCCTATTTACATGCGCAGCCCATGTAAGGTCTTCCGCCCCAAACAATTTCTGTTCATCTACTCCTTCCAGTGTGGAACCATTGCAGGTTATGCTGATGTTGTTGGCATCTCATTTATTGGTTTGAATATAATGTACTTTTTACTTGTATTGAGACCTAATTGATTTGTCGGAAATCAGATAGAAAGTTCTAGAATTAGTTTTGACAGTTTGTTCTAAACAATTTTTTTATTGTCCTTGAAAAAAATATTTGTCGTCAGCATATAGGATCATCTTGGTTAATCCGGGTATCGTAATGATGTCATTTGTACATGTAAGAAACAGGAGCGGTCCCAGAATGGAGCCCTGCGGAACGCCACTGGTCATTTTCATTTTAGCAGATGCATGGTATATTACCAACACGTACGTACCGTGTTCTGTCAGCGAGGTAACTTTTTATTGTGCTTAGTGCTTCCCCACCCACACCGTAACACTGAAGCTTCTTTAATAGAATATCATGCTGGACAGTGTCGAAAGCCTTCCTAAGGTCTAGCAACAATCCAAGTGTTAGTAATTTCTTTTCAATGCTTTGAACGATTTTTTCCTTTAATTTGACGTAGTACCATTTCAATGCTCTTAATTTTTTGAAAACCAAATTGAGTGTGGTTTATAATTTGGTGTTTTCTGAAGAGGTTAATCATCCTCTCATTGGCGACATGCTCAAATATTTTAGAAACGATAGGTAGAACTGATATACGTGAGATGGTTATTGATTTCTGTCTCATCGCCTCCTGTGTAGACAGGGGTGACACTGATTTTCAGCTCATCTGGGAAGTTTTGTTTCCGACATCTTGTGTATTAAACGCGTTAATATTAAACTCATGATATGTACTTCAGGGGTAGGGCTTTCACTTCATCATCTCTTGCCGCCGCATGATTACTTGAATCTTGAATTACTTTATATATTTCGCCCGGTGATGTAGGTGCAAACATTATTGATTGCGGCAGGCTACCCAAAGGGTATAAAAATCTGCATTCCAGTTTTTTTTAACTATTACCAATATTAACAATGTGTCGGCTCATTTCGTTTGCAAGTTCCAGACCAGTGACAAGGTGATTGTTAATCAAAACTTATTTTACATTGCTCTGTAATTGCTTTCCTCTTATTACATCTTATATTACGTTCCACATTGTAACAGCGTTCCTTGTAAGTAATGGATGGTAAAAATGCTTGCGCCGTCTGATTGGATAATAAGAACAGGAAAACGAATTGTAGGGGTGCTTAGGATGGGAGTGTCATGCAGCCTCAATTCGGGGTCTGTGAGGGGTTGTAGTTTACGGCCTCGCATGCGTTCTGATAGAACAAGAAGGCACATTTTACTGGTGCAGAACTGAGGCTACGGACTGTATGCCGTAGTTGTCGGCGGTGTCAATTGCATCTTCGAGGGCGTCTTGTTCACCAGTTGAACCACCTGTTGTCCACATAGTGAGATATTCTGCATAAAGTGCGTGCCTTAAGTCTGGAATTTGTGATAGAAGTAGCGAAGTTGTAGCATGGTAACATTGAAGAAGAGTCGGGACCCTTGGGGTGTGCACGTTGTAGGGCACAAAAGGAGATGAATCGGATGAGGCCGAGGGCGAGGTTGGCTGTGCAATGAGTAAGAAAGTTTTGTACGTAATTGTTGATACGTCTGCCGCAGTTAGTTGATTGTAGACCTTCGAGTATAGCCTGAGAATGAAGTTTTGAATTTCACCCGCCGCGGTGGCTCAGTGGCTAAGGCGTTGCGCTGCTGAGCACGGGGTCGCGGGTTCGATTCCCGGCCGCGGCGGCCGCTTTTCTGATGGAGGCGAAAAGCAAAAACGCCCGTGTGTACGAGATTTCGGCGCACGTTAAAGATCCCCAGGTGGTCAAAATTAATCCGGAGCCCTCCACTACGGCGCGCCTCATCGCCTGCGTTGCGTCGGCGCGTTAAACCCTACAATCAATCAATCAAGTTTTGAATTGATCAATTCCTTAGTTAATAAAGCATCGTTGTCTGCCGGACAAGCGCTTTGGGCCCTAGAAAACACAAAATCTTTCGAATAAAACAAACTTGTATTTTGTCTGCATGACCTCTTTAAAGGGGTCTAATACAAGTTAATTTCATTAGATTTCGTCTTGTATAGTGCCCCCAACGCTTGTCCAGCAGCAAACGATGCCCTATGTACAAAGAAATCGATCAATTTTTGTTAAAATTTTGATTCTTGTCCCGCAAAATCGTGTTTTCATGACGTCTGTAATTAAGTGACAACGGCGGGTATTCAAAGGAACTTCCGATGCGTCATCAGGCTCGGCAGGCTTGCTTACCGCCAGTCCTCCCAATGACGCTACTACTGAGCCGCGGACCGTCGTCCAACAAAGTTCAAAGTTGTCGTTTCGCGAAACATGGGGTGTGCTCGAGAAACACGGTCACGTACCCAAACATCGCTTACGACAATCGGCCACAGTAATGTCTCGTTCTTCTCCAATTCGCCTCCTTGCGAGGCGGGCGTTGGTGACCCTTGGAGTTCCTGCCAGCCCTGCGCTGCGCTTAGTGCAGCGCTGCGGCTGTGATGAAGGCGACGACCCGTTGAGACGAAACGAAAACTTGTATTTACACTTTTTACAGTTGGTTACAAAGAGGATACATTGAGGCCGTTGGTCGCTATGTGCCCGCGGCACCCCGTCAGAGACGAGCCACAACTCAACCCGGTCTGTCCGATGAGCGCATGCTTGCAATCGAAGAAACCTCGCATCCGGGGGAGGAGGTCGCGCTCGCTCCGACCGTGTTCCCACGCACCTGCACTGTTGCGGGCCCTTCGTCCAAGGGCGCGCAACCATACGCGCCACTCAAACCAAACGCACGTGCACAACGATATCCGACGCCTCAACCTAGCGCTAGCTTCGGCCCGGCCGCACACTGCATCCGCCGCGCGAAATACAAAGCGCGGTCATCCACCCAGCAGCTCCCTCGATTGCCTCCATCTGGCACGCAAGGCCGAAACACGGTGCACAAGGGGGGGACTCTACGCCCGCGAGGCCGTTGCCCTGTTGCCTGCCTGGGCATGAAATTAGGGCAGTAATGACGGGATCACCCGACCCTTACAGCCACTGTCGTGCAAGACTACTCCAAAGTTCGGGCTGCTGTGCAGCTAAACATGGTGCGTCCAATAGCAGCAGGACTCCGCATTGGGACTTCTATGTTTACGTGTATTTTCGCAACTTGAATTGTTTACGCCACCATTCTTACTGCTGTAAAATGAATATGCATTACAATTAAGCGCAAATAGCTCCTTCGGCAAGCTCATAAGTCCTGACTAATTTCTGTTTGCTTTTGCTGGCCTCAGCCAATCGCAGAGCTGGGCATATGACATCGTAGGTTCTGTTGCGGGAAATAAGCTAGTGGGTCGCATGGCCATCCCCCCCCCCCCTTTTTTTTAATTATATATATATCACTAACGGTAGTACCCGGTGGTGCCCGGGTGGAACATTATATTATGAAGTGTTACACACTCCGGAGCTCCTGACTGCTGTCAATACATGGGATCCAACCACAGGCGCGTCGGAGTAATGGGAAACGACTGGCACTCGTGTTTTACTGTAACTCTGGCTAAACAAATTGCATAAAGCTGGTGCTCTCAGACGAGTGAGTCAGAGAGGAAAAAACGTTTTATGGAGCCGGCGAATTGGGAGTGGTTCCCAATTTCAGAAAGCCATGGGATGAGCGGGCAGCCTTCGCTCTGGCGCATGGTTGCAGAAAGTGCCAACAGATGGCGAGCGATATGCGCACACGGGAAAATTCAACTGAACCCCACGACCAGAGGGGTGTAAATTAGAAAACCTCGCTTGCCTTTTTATCCGCATGTTGGGACAAAGTCCTGAAATGGATTTTGGGGGAATTAGCTGCGAAGCATTTGCAAGCGAAAACGAATGGGATATGTCAAGTGGCTGGGTGGTTATATACGAATGTGTAAAAACACAGTGTTTTCCCAAAATCCTGCTTGCCCCTACTGAGATGGTGTCATAGAAAAAGGTTGTAGAACAGTGTTAAGATATATGAGTAAGTTACCTATCTCAACAAAATCCAGTTCGGTATCTCAAATGGCGTGCGATAAAAAAATTAATATCTGAAAAATTATTTTACCGCTTTTCACTCTCCCCATGGTGGAATTTTAAAATTTTAAGCAATGTTGACCTCCAACACCGTAATCACAATGTGCCCATAAAATCTGCAGCCATTTGAAAGAGCAGTTTGGCTAGTGTTGGGAAATGACGATCCCCACCGCTGCCACCACTGTTGGGAAATGACGATCCCACCGTTGTCTCCGAGGTTGGGAATGACTATCCCAATGCGGTTGCCAGGTTGTGACTCGCATCCAGCTCGTCACCGAGGGTGGGAATCAGCCATCCCGACGCTGTCTCCGCTGTTGCGACTGGCTACCCGAGCGCAGTCACCGGTGTAGCGATGTTGCCTTGCTCCGTCCGCTATCGACGCGGCGCAGAGCCGAGCGAAGAAGTTCTCGAGCCGACGAAAACTTGAAGTAACATTTATATACAGTATGTACAGGGTAAGCAAAAGTTACATCATTCGCACAAAGGCGACAGCACCCTTTCACTCGGTGCTTCCGAAGAGACTGGTGCCGGAGAGAAGCCGCCGAGGAAAGCCGACGATGAGAGCCTCCGAGCTTCTTTTATAGCCCGGGAAGTTCGTTGTGGCCCCGAGAAGTTTGAAAAGCTCCAATCAGGGCTCTCGCTGCCTGAAGTTTGAATTCCGACGAATGGTAGCGAAGCGGTGAGTCAGATGCGCCGCCAATGGGGAAAGGGAGAGCGATGCCGCCGCCGTCTCCGTGACCTCGCCTCCGGGCGTAGCGACATGCCCTTGTTTGGGTCGTTCTCCGCTGAGAGATTCAGCCGCGCCGCAGCGTTTCGAGATGCAGGATTCGGCCGCGCCGCAGCGACAAAAGGGAGAGGCGTGACTCAGCCTCGCTGTCGGCGCGTCGCCTCGTGCAACGCCTTTGGGCCAGGCGCTCTGGCACAACAGCACCCCCGCCGCCAGACAATGCGCCGTGAAGACGAGCTGCCTCCACGTGGCTCGGATGCCGGGCGCGCTCGTTCGCCAGGCTCATCCAGGTACACCTCCAGTGCCCCAGGAAAAGGGCGGCTCCACGAAGTTCCTCTCCTTGAACAGGTACCAGCTGCCAGGTCCGGATCACAGGTACCTCGCCGTGCTGCCCAGGTGTCTCGACCAGCTTCGTCCGGCTCTTCCGGTCTGTCCTCAGCACCGGTTGCTCATAGTTCTGGAGCTTGCAAAGAACCGACCGACAACAGGCAACACCCAGCGCAAGCAAGCACCCTCTGTCCTCCGTCAGAACACCAGACTCCAAAGCGTGACAAACTCTCCTAGCTAAGTGTCTATCCCAAATTTGGACCCTCTACACCAAGAGACCCATGCGGGACGTAAAACTCTTAAAAGAAGAACTCACACTAAGTGTCAAACGTAACACACGAACTTAAAGGATAACTAAGGTTGATTACTCGAAATCACGCAGTGCGGAAATAATCAACTGAGGCAGCAAATGAGGGCAATAATTTTGCTCCCATCTACCTGCTAAGATAAAAAGCTGCTGACGAAGAGGCGAAATGAAAGACACGGGGAGGACGAAGGCGGCCCACTTAGAACGCCCGGCCTAGTGCGTCTGCGTTACCGACTACAGAGCACGCAAACTTCTGCACTGCTCACACGACGCAGCCACATTCCTTTACGGAAGTACTGTAAGCCTCTTCCCGACAAGTTAGCTTGCGACTTACAAACTGGTCGTTCCCGGCCGTTCGTATCCTCTTGGCATAGTACAACTTCCATGCCACGATCGCTCGATCGCACTGAATAACGAACCTTTCGAAAAGTCGGGGGCCGTTAGAACTGGCTCCTCGCTCAGGCTCGTTACAGCGCTTAAAACGCGTCCTACTTTGTGCCCCATTCTACCCTCACTGGCTCAGTCGTTCTAAGTCCTTATCTCAGACTTAGTCGTTGGTCGGCGATAGCTTACGACTGCGGCTACTTTACGACTGACGGTCTTCGTCGGCCGCGCTACCACCGCCACATGCGCTAGATACGTCACTTCGGCGCAACCTATGTGACACTGACTGTTTGACTGATAGGCCTGCTTCTTTGAGCCTGCTCAGCACGACTCTAAGACGACATGCTCCTACCCAGCGCGTACTCTGACAGGCCACGAAACACCGATCCATTAGTTTCGACTCAAAAGGCCACACGGCGCGCGTTTGATACCGAAACTCAACATGACGGGACGGACTGTCCGAACGGGGAAACAAAGAACGCAGCGTTACAACTAGCTCTTCCCCAAAGGCTAGTTTCGTTATTCGAAGCGCGTTCTCTTTCCGCGGTCATATACAAGCCTCGCAAAGCTGACGCCCGTAATCTCGCGCGGAGCTGACTTCAAGGCCAACATAGCGGCCGGCACGCATGCCTCCCAATCGCGTTTCCGCTCATAGCAGAAAGCTCTGAACTCTCGCTTTCGCACTGAGCGTTTTCGCTCCACTGGCTTGAAATGCGGGTGAAAGTGTCCCACCTTGCTTTCAAGCAAGTCATCGAGAACTGGGGACAACGGCGAGTTCGCCTCGCAACGCGCGGCCACCTGGGTTTCCCCGCCGATGGGGATGGCGCAACCCGCTTCGGCCGACGGCGGCTCGATTAAGCTACTGCCAGAGCTTTCGGTCCGCTCGCCGCTC
The DNA here is from genome assembly GCF_048455015.1 of Haemaphysalis longicornis. Lineage (NCBI taxonomy): Eukaryota > Metazoa > Arthropoda > Arachnida > Ixodida > Ixodidae > Haemaphysalis > Haemaphysalis longicornis. The sequence continues at coordinate 90,551,135 of NW_027526361.1, forward strand.
GGCCTTCGTTGCTCGCTCGTCTCTCGTGTCCTGCTCGCAGGCTTAGCCACAACATCGCCCGCGTTAGAGCTCACACCCGAAGGAACACCTTCTGTTTCCGGGGGCTCTAGCGGCTTCGTCTGGCTAGCCTCGCCGTCCAAACTTTCACGAGAAACCTCGCTAGCTCGCGCACTGTGCGCGATCCTGTTGGAAGCCGTCTCTGAGGCCTCTTCTGATTCTGAGCGTTCTGCCGAGATCGTTGAACCTGAGACCGACACATGAACGCGATCAGCGGACCCGTACGGCCCTCTGTCGGACGTCTCAGCAAGTGCTTTATCTCGCTTAGGCACCCCTTTGCTCTCCGTGACGGCGGTACGGTCTCTGTCAACGTCACTCGCGACGAGCTCACCGGATTTCTCTGTCGGCCTAGTCGGCAGCGCTTCGACCTTGAGCTCGTCTTCGCGTAACGGCTGATCGGAAAACGGTGACAACGTACTCTCCGTGTCGCCCGGCTCCGTTTCTCCACCGAAGGGTTTCACGCAAACCGCCTCAGCCGCTGGCGGTTCGACTAACCTACCGCGACAGTTTTCGGTCGGCTCGTAGTTCGGGCTAAGCTTCTCGGCGTCCTTTCGCCTCTCGCTCGCTGGGGAAGAGTCAACATTCTCCGAGAGCTTCCCCGCTTGCGAACTCGACAGTGTCATGCCCTGTGCCATGTACTGGCCACTGCTCGCGGCCTGTGCGCGCGTTCCGAAATCTTTATTTCGAAGCGGCTTCTCTGCCTCCGCGCCGTTCTCGCTTTCCCGGCTCGCTTCTCTGGCCAAGAATACGAGTGCGGTCGCTTCGCGTTTGGCCTTGGACGCTCCGTCTTCCGGCCCTGACCTCTCAACAACGAACGGCGGCCGTTGGTCCTGACTTCTCAGACCGCTCGCCTGTACCGTTGGACAAGTCACGCTAGGCGCCGGCGAACCCTGCCGGAACTCCGACTCTAGCCTCATCAACTCGAGCTGCCTTTCGGCTTCCCGTTTCTGCCTTTCAGCTTCCTCCCTCCGTTCCTGCCTTTCCGCTTCCTCGCGCTCGCGGCGCTCTTCTTCTTCGGCCTCCTCGCGCTCGCGGCGCTCTTTCTCTTCGGCCTCCTCGCGCTCCCGGCGCTCTTTGATATCAGCCCTGGCCTCATTGACTTCCTCAGCCGTTACGTTCTCCTTCCGCATGATCTCAAGGATCGCATGCTTCCGTTTCGCACGGCCTAAGTCAAGGCCCAGCTCCTCGCAAATTTCGATGAGTTCCCTCACTTTAAGGTCCTCCATCGTTTGCACTGGCCTCTTGCTGCTTACCCGCGTTAGAATTCCCTTGCGGTTCCTTACTACCAAGCTACTAGTAAGGCACGCGCAAGTAATTCTCTACGCTCCTTTGTTTACCTCTCGGCACTAGCTTTGGTTTCAAAACACTTTCTCTAGGCTTGAAACACTCAAAGCTATACACAGTGCTTCATCCAGACCTTCTCTAAACTACGATAACCTGTGCTAGAGAAGTCTGGTGAACTGAGAGAAACGTCGAGCGCTTACCACATCAGGTAGTAGCCGTTGCCGGTCGATCCCGCAGCTGCCATCCAATGTTGGGAAATGACGATCCCCACCGCTGCCACCACTGTTGGGAAATGACGATCCCACCGTTGTCTCCGAGGTTGGGAATGACTATCCCAATGCGGTTGCCAGGTTGTGACTCGCATCCAGCTCGTCACCGAGGGTGGGAATCAGCCATCCCGACGCTGTCTCCGCTGTTGCGACTGGCTACCCGAGCGCAGTCACCGGTGTAGCGATGTTGCCTTGCTCCGTCCGCTATCGACGCGGCGCAGAGCCGAGCGAAGAAGTTCTCGAGCCGACGAAAACTTGAAGTAACATTTATATACAGTATGTACAGGGTAAGCAAAAGTTACATCATTCGCACAAAGGCGACAGCACCCTTTCACTCGGTGCTTCCGAAGAGACTGGTGCCGGAGAGAAGCCGCCGAGGAAAGCCGACGATGAGAGCCTCCGAGCTTCTTTTATAGCCCGGGAAGTTCGTTGTGGCCCCGAGAAGTTTGAAAAGCTCCAATCAGGGCTCTCGCTGCCTGAAGTTTGAATTCCGACGAATGGTAGCGAAGCGGTGAGTCAGATGCGCCGCCAATGGGGAAAGGGAGAGCGATGCCGCCGCCGTCTCCGTGACCTCGCCTCCGGGCGTAGCGACATGCCCTTGTTTGGGTCGTTCTCCGCTGAGAGATTCAGCCGCGCCGCAGCGTTTCGAGATGCAGGATTCGGCCGCGCCGCAGCGACAAAAGGGAGAGGCGTGACTCAGCCTCGCTGTCGGCGCGTCGCCTCGTGCAACGCCTTTGGGCCAGGCGCTCTGGCACAACACTAGGCGTGCACATCACCTCTTAGGCCTTTTTGGCTCGTCAGCCGTGTCATTTGTAAAAAATAATTTGGCCCTTTTAGCGGCGTCGCAGGGCGAAATCCTTAAAAGCGGTTCTGTGCATTTGTATAAGTAAGATATGCTAGCAAAAATAAGTTGGATAAATGAATCGGCGAAAGATTTATTTGAGAATCTTCAGGATCACCAATTTTTTTCCGGAATGCGGAATCCCCTCGATAGTGTAGGTTAGGACGAAATCCAGGAACCACTTTTAAGATATCCTTAAGGGCTACATATATCAGCAAAAAGCGCTTGAAAATGTGAACGGGTGAAAGAGGTAATCACGAATTTAAGAAAACACGCTTTGCCCCTTTACGTCGCTTGGGAGTACAATTTCGAAAAGTCCCCCCTTGGTGAGCCTCTACGTGATGTCGCAAATCAACTTCCAAATTTCAAGTCTCTAGCTGTAGCAGTTTTCGCTGGGCGTTGATGAGTCCATCAGTCAGTCAGTCAGTCGGCCACTTCATTTTATAGGTATAGATTTGAGGGAAGTGTGCGTTAAAAGTGGTGTCGGTATGATTCTAACGAGGCAATCTTTCGAATGAACCAAACTTGCGTAGTGTCTGCACAGCCCCTTTAAGCTTGAGCTCTCTTCGTGCGGATCGTTACCAGAAAACCCGGCCCGGCGAAGTGGCGAGAGGGAAATGCTAGGCGAAGAACTGTGAGGGAAAGTGGCGTCGAAGCAAGGAGCCCACGGGCAGTCCTTGCTTCCACGCAAGGAGCGCTCGTGGAGTGCGCGCCCCAAAGAAGAAACGCTTCTCGTGGCCGGAATCGAACCCGGGACCCCCGCGTTATCAAATCGCCGTCTATCCGATTGCGGCATCATCGCATTTTGGGTGCACAACATTTCCTTTGGGTTTCGTAGCGCTGGTGTTGTTTCTGGACTTCGGCTGAGTTGAAGTGGACTTTCGCTTCGAACTTTGGCGGTTGCATTTTGGACTTTAGGAGAGGGATTATGGACATCGATTTACTAAGTTTCGTGGGAGAGAGAGAGAGAGAGAGATTACTTTATTTGATGCTTGAGAGGGGTTCTGAAGGGCAGACGACTAGGACGGTCTCCCTCCCTCAGCCGTCAACCAGGATTTTTTGGATCCTCGCGGCGGCTTCGGCTATGAAGCTTCGTTTTAGATGCGAAGCATCTCATGGTCGGGGGCATGTCCCTCCCTTGTCGTTGTCGTTGTTGCGCCGTCCACACCCCCACTGCGCATGCTCTGCTTGCTGAACGCCCGGTGGTGTCTTACCCATCTATGGCTCCTGGAGCGACAGTGTTGCCGGTGTCTTCCTCGGCCGGCACGAGACGAGCACGCTTCACGCGCCTTCGACGTTTAATCGTCGTTGGTAGCGGCGTGCGTCGGCGAGTCTCGGCGGGCCGTGATTACAAGCAGCCCACAACCACCCGGGGAACATGCATCGACCTCATCTTCAGCAACTTTAGGGTTCATCCACTACAACAGCCCTTGACTTTACATTTCACAGACCATAAGGTGGTCGTAATCAAAGCGGAACGCCAACCACAGCTCGACGTCACCTACATTGAACATGATGATGATAATGGTTAAATAAAGAAAGACTCATTCCACGTACAACATCTCTCTCTCTCTCTCTTTAATGCCTCTCCACTCTAACACCCCCCCCCTCCAATAAAATTACACCATCTTCCCGTAGGGGAACCCTGAGTAGTATGCGAAACAGCCATGGGGTGAACGCAATTTCCCATTTCGCAATTCCGTTAAGTGAAAAGTGTGGTAGTTACCATAGAAACCAAAGGGTAAATATAACGGTAGCTACGTACCTCAACCTCACGGAAACGACGAACTGAAAACTAATGGGCACTTGAATCGACCCCATGCCTGCTTCGCATACTACTCAGGGTTCCCCTACGGGAAGATGGTGTAATTTTTAACTGGCTTTTTCTGGGAAAGGTGCATACCTAAGAAAATACAAGTCAAAGCTAGTGAAAAGCACCCGCTCCGCTGTTTCATCAGTCTCCGCATGTAAATTGCAAAGGTGGCCTATTTTTTAAAGACGATAGTCTTTCTTAGGCTACTTAAGCCCACAAATTTTGGTCTGTTTGTATGTCTATCTGTCTGTCCGTCTGCCTGTCTGTAATTCGATTCATCCACCCGGCCAAAGTAAAATGCTTACTGCGCGATAGTCTTATTTACTCACAGCCAAATGTAAACGTCTAAGCCCGGTTTATATGTTCATACTTGTCAACTTTGTTCAACAAGAACAAGACATTACGCAAATATAAGACAGGAAATTACTACACAAGGGATATTTGCAGTGTTCCTTTTTAAAAAAATTCCTGGATGCTTGGTTTTTCGATAGCAAATGATATTCTACATCTACTGCAGAACACGCTGGCTGCTGTTGCCCGCGCCACCTCCGGGCGGCATATGAGAAATCACGCGGCAACACTAAAGAAAGGTTGCACTAGCTAGATTTCACGTTCTGCTTGGAACGCACGTCGAGCACGACGACGCGGTTCTCGCCGTACTACAGCGCTGGCATCGAGGCACCCCGCCTGTAGCAGTGGAACGCGTTAAATTCAAATTGCCTTGAGAAAAACTTTAGTGTGTTTACCTTGTGATGAGCGCGACGCAAAAGGGACCACATGAGAGGTGAGCGGAAAGCGAAGGGAGCCATTTACTTGGTAAATTGTGACAAGGGCTATCGTCTTTTCTCGACATTTGCAACTAAACGAGCAGATACACGGCCATTTTTTTTTAAATTGTACTCCTAAGCAAGGAAAAGGGGAAAATTGTGTTTGCGTAAATTCGTCATTATTCCACTCTCAAGTTCACATATCCAAGTGCTTTTTTGCTGATATGTGTAGCCCTGGGGAATATCTAAAATGTAGTTATACGGTGTTTCGATTTTCCTATTGGTCCGATTCTGCATTTCGGAAGAAAAGGGGTGTTCTGCACGTTTCTGAAATAAATGTTTCATTTGTCGATTTATCCAATTGGGTTTTGGTAATAAATGTAACTAATACAAATACACAAAACGGTTATGAAGGGTTTCGCCGCGCGACACCACTAAAGGGGAGAATTTTTTTTTTAATAACACGCTTCACGAGTTTAAAAGGCCTCTCAACAAACCTGTTGATATCAACAGGTGGTATAAACGCCTAGCCAAACTACGCATTTAAAAGTCTTCACATTTCATGCGCACATTCTGATTATGGTGTAGAAGCTGTATATCGACAAAATTGTTAAAAACTACACCCGGGAGAGAGTGAGGAGCGGTGAAATTGTTCTTCATATATTATTTTTTATAGCAGGCCAGATCGCATATTAAACTGATTTTTGTTGATAGAGGTAACTTATGCAGGTATCTAAACACTGTTCTAGAAAATTTTTTCATAACACCCACCACAACAGTACGAAAGGTGAGCGGGAAAGCAAAGGGGAGCATTTCTTTGGCAAATGTCTACAAAGACTATCGTCTTTTGACGACATTTGCAACAAAAGCAGCAGATACGCGGCCACATTTTTGTCTCATCTTTTTGTAGTATGATGGCCTCGAATGAGAAGAGTTTTATGCTAGGAGACAATCATGGAGCTGTCTGTTTCCCGCCCGCGGAAGCCTATACGGGAATCCTGTAAAGTTTCCAACTTCACAGTGAAGTAACTAAATATTACATGTAAACTAAACTTGCGCAATGATAGAGTCGTCTTAGGGGTCGATTGCCATAAATTTTTTGTTGTTAACCTTTTTACAAGAAAAGGGTTACAGCCGTTTTCTGCAAGTCCACTCCTCCCGCAGATGTCCGCGTATTTACAACAGACAGGATTATGGGACGTTTACAACTTGACTGCGAACTAATATATTATATCAAGTAACTATACCTACACGCAATGGTAGGATCGGCCTAGCCGTATAAGCTTTTGGTGAGAAAGTTTTCTGCAAAAATGATCTGGCCACAACAAACCATGACTATTATTCGTTATCGTTCAAGCCCCTGTCCTTATTAAAATTGTTATTTTTAGCCATATAACATTCTGATGGCGTGCTTAGTACTATGGTGTGTGTTATTTTTATTCATTTTAATGCAGCACGGTAGAAAACGCGCTTATTCATCTTTGTATACAGTAAATAAGGAACAATATAATGCCTAGTGCGAGAAGGCCGGGAAAAAGGTGCGAGACATCCGTAAGGTGTCCTTGTAGGATATATGCGCTAGAATTTCTTCGTATTGCTCGGTAGTACGCAAAAGCGGTAAAACGTGAAAGCCACGATATCTGGACGACTGCCAGCGACGGTCATAAAATACACCTCTGAAAACATCTCCCCAATATGCACCGTCGTCTGCCGTGCCCAGAGGTGTTTCTGACGATGTAGGTGCTACTTCCCGGAGCGCGATTCCCCGCTGGCACCCCCGGGCCGAAGGCTTCCTGCAACGGTTCATTATTATTTTCGTCTTCGTGCTTGTCTATGCCGTATCCAACTTTCGTCTTCATGAATAACTCGAAGAACTTGGATTACTAAAGTGCGTTCGGAGCACATATTAAATGCCTTGCAGGGACGTTCGTTTTGAACGTGCGCACGTGCGTCTGTGTGTATATGGGCGCGTTGTGTGCGTGCGTGCGTGCGTGCGTGCGTGCGTGCACGTGATAGAAGGTAACGTCGTTCTACTGGAAGAATACGCCTCGTCTTGCCTAGATTTCGTGGTGAGGCAATCGGCATTCGCCACAGTGACTCCAATGCCCTTAAAAACCGGAGGACAAATGCACCTACTCTTGCAGTGCATATGATGTAGTTTACCGTTCGATAGGCCCGATACTGCGCCCTGCAGCCGGAAGCCAATAAATGTAGGAAAAAAAATCAAGGCTGATCCGCCCTGGGAATGTGGATTACCGGTGCAGCTGTGAAGTCATTGCCACGCAGTAAAGACGGTCACAGTGGCTTTGTTGTCGCTATGATATACACTGACCGGCTATGATGTACACTGACACATCCTTGGATAATATCAAATCGATGCACGTACGCCGCTAGGTGGTCGCTTTGGACGGATCGGTGTGGAATCGCAAGCCACATGTATCCAACACGAAATGAATGAGCCCCTCCCTTTTCCCTCTCGACACATCCACAATAAATTCACCGAGTACGACCACAGGAGTAGGCCGAGGCATAGATGCCCCCAACCGCATGCTGCCTACGCTCAACTCATAGTTCAGCTACTACCCCGCAACACGCATCCAACATATAACGTGGCCGAAGAACACTGAGGGCACAGACACTGAAGAGGCATCTTCCAATCCGCCTAGATATCCACCACGTGGACGCTGTTGAATACCGTCATCATGACACATATGCCACAGCCGTGGTCAACAGGCCCGACTTCACAGCCATCAACTCCCTTATGGTGAACACCCCAATCCAGGCGACGCGGAGTAGGCGGCAATAGCGCTTGCGCTGTCACACAGGCCGACCTCCGCAATTATAATAGAGAATTTTACCATAGCGGCTAGCGTGCGTGCTTGGGTCGGCGGGCAGTGCGTGGGACCCGACTGCGCATGTGCGCACGAGCATGGCCAGGAGGCCCACCCTCACCGGAACAAATGCGAGGGCTCGGCGACGCGGGCCACTGGTCTCCACGGAACGAATGCGCACCTGTTAAGTCGAGTACCGGTACCCGCCAACCGTAGCGTAGCGTGTGCTAGCTGCTATACTAAAATTACCTGATCTCAGATTCTAAAACGGCTGTTCAAAATTTCACTTGTGGACTTATCTCGCCACTCGACCTCAAAATTCTGGATCAGAATTCCCCAAACTCACCGGTAGCACTAATGCTGACCCCGGCTCATGCCAACTTCGGCGGAGATGAGGCAGCCCGTGACGTATAACTTACCGCTATATTGTCCATCATTACGCCTCGCCCGCCGCAAGTATCCCCCTACCCATTCTCAAGTCGCCCACGCGCAGGAAACCACATGGAGACTCCTCCAGACTCACACTTGCCCTTGCCCAGCGGTACTCCACCTCATCCACTTCTCCCCTAACCCTCTCCCAATTGTCCTGCGTGTGGCACGCGCTGCACTGGACCAGGCTGGAGCACGCGGCCGCCCCGACCCCTGACCCAACGGGTGACTAATAAAGTTATCTCTCTCTCTCTCTCTCTCTCTCTCTCTCTCTCTCTCTCTCTCTCTCTCTCTCTCTCTCTCTCTCTCTCTCTCTCTCTCTCTCTCTCTCTCTCTCTCTCTCTCCAATGCTTCGTGCGTTTGTTCAACTGTTGTTTTATTGCGAAGATTCCCATACAATAAAACGGAGCAAAACATTTCTGTCAGTTTTGTGGAGCTGAAGCCTCCCTGCGCATGTTCGTCGAGGAATGATTGAAAGTTCTTTATTATCAAGGAGGCAATAGGAAGTAACTCAACAGAAGTTAACAGTTCGTTGTCGTCCTTCTACATATGGCAGGGACTGCTTACCATTGTGTGTTGATCCAGCAGACCGGTACTCTCCTTGGCTGCAGTCCAGGGTGGTTACAGGCCCTAAAAAAAAATCGAAACCACCACGTTGAGTACGTCACAGCGGCAAACTGGAAGCGCTTCCTTGACTCAGTTGCGCCAAGATCTATCCAACAAGCAAACCGGGGCACTATCTGAGTAGGCAATGAAGTATTGCGTGACGAAAAACCGAGAGCACGGGACTATGTATCTGTGTCGTTTTTCAAAATATCCAACAAACTGTGCATGTTGCATCACAAACTTCTACCCTCTCCCAACTCCCCATGCAGCATTTGTGAAATTTAGTCAAAGGAAGACAGATAAATTAGTAAAAGAAATTTAAGGACTATATTAAAGCTGAATTACGAAAATAAAGCAACAAGTGCCCACTAACGACACGTCGCCCTGGACGCAAAAGTGTGCTGAGGAAAAGTATAAAAAAAGGTCATCTCCACTAACGTGAGACCTGGGGAGGGGTTAAGCATGCAGTGTATAAATGTATTTTTGGCGCCTTGATGTTTTTTCCCTCGTAGATAAAGCTGTTTGGGGGTAGAGGTATACAGCTTTGGTGTACAAGTCTCGTGTCTGATGCACGAATCGTTTTAGTGCGATGAGTTGGAAAACAAGTGCCCCGGTGTGTTCTTTTGGCACGCGTTTTTGCCCACGGAGATGAAACGTTGTAGTGCGAGGCGTTGGAAAGCGAGCGTCCCAGTGTGTTATTTTAGTACGCGTTGCGTTCTAGTGCGAGGCGTAGGAAAACGAGTGCCCCGGTGCTTTAGTACCGTTACTACATTACACGGCGACACCGACAGCCGAGCCCTTAAAAAATGCTTATGTATTCCTTAATTCCCTTTGCTTCATTGGTCGCCACGTATGTGTTCCAGTGGACACAGTCATCAGCACAGTCGAGTGTACAGTGGACACAGCCATACGCGCCGCCTTATGACATAGTCATAAGGCGACGAAACTGGAGAAGCTTTTTGCAAAGATATGCGAAACGTAAACAGAAACTCGCTGAAAGCTTTGTGCACGCTCAAACATATGCTACACTAGTTAAAAGAGTTGATAGATAACTGCCTTCTTAGGAATCCCTCATAACCGTGCTGGTTTGTCGCTGAGCTCTTTTGTCTGCGCCGTTATATCGCCCTTTCGATACGTGTTCGTTCGTCGTTCCCGGCTTTGACGCCACCCCACTGACGCACCTTACCTGGGTGTGCCTATGAGTAGCCACAGCAACAAGTGCTTCCTGGTGAAGCAAAAACACGGACCTCACCTCATCCTCAGCAATATTTCTGCCAGGCTACCCCTCTGCGCAATGGCCGCTTGTCCGCTCTACCCCCCTATTCTATCTTTCCTCTATCCATTTTATCGTCTGCACTTATACCTTTGACGTTTCTAACGCGATTTATGCACTGTAGTCAACTAAGAACACCGGGTGTGGGTGACGTCATACCGCAAAGGGCGGCATTCTGCGCAACATCTTCGGTGCGTGCAAGTTTACCTCCGTCTTGCTCGTGTCGGCAGCTCGTGCCGGCGACGCGCCCCAACGATTTCTCAGCGCTCGATCGGCGCACCACCACGACTGTGCACAAACACGTAGGTGAGTTGGTATAGCCACACTTGCCGCTTGCGCTGAATGCGGCCAGGTTACAACGGTGGCATTTATTTCTATATTGCAGGATCTTTGTGGTGCGTTTTTCGCTAGAACGTCGGTAGCTCGTGTTAATGCAGAGAGCCATTATACCGGCAACAGAAAGCTGCATGTAGTTAAATCTCGTCCTAACGCGCAGGAATGAACGAAAGAAAATTGCTCATTATTGTTAAATGTCATTGTCGAGAAAAATCAGCACAATAAGCTTAATAAATAGATAAATGAAACCCTACCTTAAAAAAACACGTCATTGAACTTGTCTCTATGAAAATAACAACACGATTAAACAACGCGCCTTATTGGAGGAAGACTAGATATTTCTTCCCATTCATGAAACAGAAACGCTGAATGACGAGCGATTCCACGAGCGAAGAAAACCAGCCTGCTTGGCCGCCGGCCGACAGCCCTATGCACTGAATTCCTGAATATTCCCGCAGCGCGCGAGTCATCGTGCAGCTCTGGGACATTTTGCGCCTTTTGGTTGTAAAAGGTTACACCGTCTGAAACGTGTTGTCACCGAAAAAGCGTCAAAGTAAGGGTTGAAAACTTCATGCTCCAAGAGCGTATTTCCGACCTGATGGCCACGGTACAGCTTCTACTTGGAGCGGCGGACGCGCGGCGACCGTTACACCATCCATGGCAGCTTTTCCCTCTGCTTTAACGCCGAGTCTCCGATGGACGAGAGAGGCTCGGAGACGGACACTGGCGACTTCCAGTCGCCATACCAGGAGCAGGGAAAAGACGTCTCATTTGTGCGCCGTGTGATACATCTACCCGTAGCGGTGGCTCAGTGGCTAAGGCGTTGCGCTGCTAAGCACGAGGTTGCGGGTTCGATTACCGGCCGCGGCGGCCGCTTTTCTGGTGGAGGCGAGAAGCAAAAACGCCCGTGTGTGCGAGATTTCGGCGCAGGTTAAAGATCCCCAGGTGGTCACAATTAACCTCCATTACGGCGCGCCTCATCACCTGCGTTACGTCGGTGCGTGAAACCCTACAATCAATCAATCAATCAATCTTCAATTGAATCAATCAATCAATCAATCAATCTTCCATATCCGGATAAAGGGTCCCGATTGTATAAGTCACCCGTCGCTGAGTATTTTAGATAAAGAAGTGCAACTTCTCAAGGAGAGGGGGTAGAGGACGAGGGAAAGGAGAAGAGAAACGAGAAGGGAATGGGGCGGTTCTCTTGTACGGCCGTGCGCATGTGCGAAGGGCACACGTGCTCGGTTGTTCGGTCTGGGGGTGGTATAAATGTGTATTCGTTTTCATTAAAACTTTCAGTTGATAGTAAGCGCCTGTGTCGTTCCCTTTCTCGTCGCTGTGAAAAACTTTTGCGCTTAAGTTTCACTCATGGAAGAAGGAACATGCTCTGGATACGCTCTATTCGTTTTCAATTGATGTAGATGACGTTAGATTTCCATCTGACGACTGGATCTTGTCTCCTCGGTAAGGAATAGCATGAATGACTTCAGCCTTCTGGCTTTCAAAAATTATTCCTGCTTGAACATAAAGAATTCTATGTCGACAATAAAGCTTTAGCTCACCTCTACTGCTGTTGCTTTAATTAGGCATCCGAGAGAGAGGCGCACGCATCGGTTCGTGTATAGCACCAGCTTCAAGTGACTTGTTTTTACATTCCAATGACAAACGCATTGGTGCGCATTTTGGTGCATCGCTGTATTTTGCTGCGCTTGGTGCGCGTTTTGATGCGTCTATTGTATTTCAAAGATTTTTGTAGCGTGAGCTACACTGGCCGGGGTTGAGCAGTTTCGTGTGGCTCCTGGAGAGCCGTGCTGCGCATGCGCGAGAAGCAGTGACGTCTCACGGCGCACAGCTGTCCGCGATAGAATTGGATTGGATTGGATTGGATTGAATTGAATTGGATTGGATTGGATTGGATTGGATTGGATTGGATTGGATTGGATTGGATTGGATTGGATTGGAAACCATTTCAGCATCAGTAAGCATGATAGTCAGCTAATTCTAGACAACCAGGAAACCTAAGAATAACCAGGTGAACCTTAGCTCACGCTTCGCATATTCTGGCATAGCCGAGCTAAGCCACTGCTAATTTTTAAGCAGACACACGTACACGAAATGAATTTTTCTGGACGTGGTTAACTTTTCTGGTTTTAGGAGTGTGTGACCATTTGGTATTAGCCACGTTGGAGAGAATATATTACGCACCTACAACTCCTGCTACATAAGTCCTAAATTTACTTTTGAGTTACTTGAGGGCGGGTGCGAACAATTTGACGAAACATGCCGTTTTACAAGAGCGAGACGGCTGGGTGTGCGAGCCCGGATCTAGAAAATGATATTAGTACTTAGCTACGACAAATTTAAATTTAAAATATTAAAAAAAGGACCGGAGGAAATTGATTCCGAAGGGCGACCGCGAGATTTTTAGTAGTCTACCACTGAAGACACTATGTACTCATTTACTCTGTCCTGGTACCCGCCGCGGTGGCTCAGTGGCTAAGGCGTTGTGCGTGCTGAGCACGAGTACGCGGGTTCGATTCCCGGCCGCGGCGGCCCCTTTTCTGATGGAGGAGAAAAGCGCAAACGCCCGTGTATTCGAGATTTCGCGCACGTTAAAGGTTCCCAGGTGGTCAAAATTCATCCGGAGCCCTCCATTACGTCGCGCCTCGTCGCCTGCGTTGCGTCGGCCCTTTAAATCCTACAATCAATAAACAAACTCCTCCATGGTGCTGGCTTTAAGGAGTACACCTAGGAGTCCATTGCGGAAAACCTCACAAAAGAAATAAATTTTGCGAGTCCTGCAGCCATCACGAATTGAAAACCGCTCAATACTCGGCCCGTCGGGAAACAGCAGGTCAAAGATTAGTGCCTAAGGAATTTGCTGCCCAACTGGTCCGAGCGCGGAATCGGCAGGCTAGGGTAACGTTATTTTTTTTAATGCATATGCAAAAACGCCTTATTGCATGTGCAACCGTAAGGGTCTGCGAAGACCGCCAATTCGCTCAAGGAATAAAATTTGCTCTCACGTTTCAACTCAATTCGGCCCCACTTCTATGTCGTGTCCTCAAAAGCTTCACTGGTCATCCCTTTTCACAGATTGAAATGGCTCGTGATTTTTTTTTTTTTACATAAACCGATGTGCCTCAGTGTTCGCTTTATCTAACCGTAGCTTGTTACAGTAGATTAACAAAGTTTATTGGGTCCTATCGGCAGCATTAGGGCAGCTTGTTTACTGATATGAAGCAAGAACTTTCACCCAATTTTTCAGGGACCAGTAAAAAAGTGTCAATGCTTCTTGGTACCTTAATGACCGTTGTAAAATTATGGCTGCTGATTAGTTCGCCCATGCATCTTTTTACAGACATTCGAAAATGTGGATCCTCTTTGCGGTGATCACTGCTTCCGGTTGTCTGTCTCTCAGCACGGTCGAATCCTCCGGGCAAGTCGTTACCACAACAAGCGGAGCCATAAGAGGCACCTTTCGTACCACGACAACAGGTTCCGTGAACGCCTTTTTGGGAATTCCCTTCGCCGAGCCACCGATCGGCGATCTTCGTTTCAAGAAGCCTGTACCCAAAAAACCTTGGGAAGGAGTCCTAAACACGACCGCGTTGCCGCCCCTATGTCCTCAGAGTCCTGCCCGTGTAAACGCTTATTTCAAAATACGGAGGCCGATCCGATGTCAGAAGACTGCCTCTTTCTTAACGTGTTCGTACCAACTCGCAACGACTCAGAGCTCATGCCCATCCTCGTGTACATCCACGGAGGCGGCTTCGCCAACGGAGGAATTTCTATGAAGATCCTCGATCCCCCAGAGCTGGCGGCAAGGGGTGGTCTGATTGTAGTGGTTGTTGCCTACCGACTGGGGGCTCTGGGATTCCTGTACATGGGCGTGGAAGACGCACCAGGAAACATGGGCCTGTACGACCAACTGCTGGCTCTGCACTGGGTCAGGGACAACGCCCGCGCTTTCGGTGGTGATGCGGACAAGGTAACCATCATGGGCCAGAGTGCAGGATCCATCTCCGTTGGCCTCCATCTCATATCGCCCAAAAGTGGAGGTCTTTTTCGCCGTGCCTTCATGCAGAGCGGAAGCCCCTTTATCCCCCACGTCATCATGAACAAAACGCAGGCCGCACGGAAGGCGAACGCTATCGTGACCTACCTCAACTGCAGCAAAGGCCAGTTCAGTTCGGGAAAACTTGGCATAAAAGTTGTCGTGGCCTGCCTGCGCTCCAAGGACTTCAGGGACATTCTGACGGCGACGGAGAGCTTCCACTTAAAGGGCCTGGACGGATTTTTCCCTCTCAGCGGGGATGAGTTTCTGCCCGAGAAACCGCGAGCTCTGCTTGCGCGAGTAAAACGAAATGCTCATGAAGTGCTAGTGAGCATATGCGAAGCGGAGGGCGACTTGTTTACTCCTTACTTCATTACCGATATCGGAATCCTGAGTGACATAGGTCATTTCACAAGGCGCCATGCGGAACTTTTTACAAGGTTTATTTTGACTACAATGACGAGTGCCGACCCGAAGCAAATCTTCGAACACTACTTTGACCACATGATCGCCGATAGCGGGAGAGAGGTGGCACACTTAGCTTCCGACATCGTCGGTGACCTCCTGTTTCTGTGTCCCACCCTGCGATTTGTCCGAGGGGTTGTCCACTGGCCAGAACATGTCAGTGTACCTATTCGAATTCTCGCATAAACCTTCTTTCGTCGGGTGGCCAGAGTGGATTCGGCCTACGCACGCGGACGATATCTTCTTCACGCTTGGGTCGGCGCTGAGCTTGAACGTCAACCTGTCCGAGGCCGACGTGAGGGCAACGGAGAACTTGGTAAACGTCATCTCAACGTTCAGCCGCACAGGGTGAGAGCAAACCCCCTATTTAAGTCCTCGTGAAACAAACCACAGAACGGCTCCACTCAATAGCAAATTACCGTCTCTCTGCCGTCTTCAGATGGTGCTCTAAATGCGGAGTAATTATCACTTTGCAAACACTACCGGCCCTTCTATATAGTCCTACCTCACACCCAGCCGTCACAGAGCTATGGTGGCGCGGCTGTCAGCAGTGACTTCATTTGCAAGAATAAAAAAAATAAAAAACTCTCCTCAAAATGAAGCACAATCACCGTAATATAAATGATGTATGGCAAAACTAGGTATCGTACACGAACAATAGACGGCATTGTCCTCGCAATATCTGGCGACCGCTGCAATTCAGAGGCTTCCAGAATTAAGGAGATGAACGGCTGCGGTTTTCCGCTTTGTGTTGAAAGCTAAATTAAATTGATTGAAGGGTTTAAGTGGAGGGCTCCGGATTAATTTTGACCACCTGGGGATCATTAACGTGTGCCGAAATCTCGTACACACGGGCGTTTTTGCTCTTCGCCTCCACCAGAAAAGCGGCCGCCGCGGCCGGGAATCGAACCCGCGACCTCGTGCTCAGCAGCACAACTCCTTCGCCACTCAGCCACCGCGACGGGTGAAAGCTAAACTAGGTCTCTGCTGCGCCGTTAATAGAAAAGTGAAGGGAGGGAGTGCTGCCTTGTGGTTGTAACCCGAGAGGGCTATAGCTGAGGTGTTAAGTGCAACCTAGGAGAAAGAGATACGGAAAACGTCATAAGTGGTTCCCGGCGCACGCCGGCCCGTTGAGCACGGGCGAGAACCGCAACGAGGAGGCGGACCGGGCGGCACGCGCGTTCACCAGCCGCGGCGCGAGCCCGAGCCCCCAACTTGCGGCGGAGGAAGACGACGAGGTGGTGCCACTCACCACCTACAAGGACACCCTGGAGTGGTACCGGACTAAGCGCCGGACGCTACCCCCACCCCACCCTAAGCTGACGCGACGCGAAGCAGTGTGTTTAGGCAGCTGCAAACACGTGCGCTGATGACTCCAGTAATAGCTAAACACATATGCCCGGAGGTGTACCCCAGTGATGTGTGTGTGATGTGCAAGAAGGACAGGGCCACGGCGGCCCACATCCTGTGGGACTGCAGAAGACACCCGAGCGAGGCCAGTGCAGCAGAGACGTTCCAGCCGTACCTTGTCAGTGCGGCGGCGTGCAAAGACTACGTCATACAACACATGGCCGTCCAGCAAGTGTCGGACGCCCTCGAGCTTCAACGCCCGAAAGTGTCACCCCCACCCGGGGGTAGGCATGAGTAGGTGACGGAAGCCGATTGGCCGGCTGACACGACGTGAGGCCGCGTCGCGTTTGCAGGACAAATAAAGATGTTTTCTCTCTCTCTCTCATCATATAAACAGCCCTTGATACGAAAAGGGAAAGCCGTTCTTCAGGGTTTCTTGGCGCTGGTCCAGCGCGATGCTCAGGCGTGCACGGTGATACAAGCGCAACGTTCAGCACCCATCGCGTGTCTGTCACAGTATCCCAGGCGTGCAAATGTGCCACTTCGTTCTCGGCGCCTCTATCCTCATCACCATATTGGCGGGAAATTACAAATCCGCAACAGCCCTAGTCCTGGCCCTCGCACCCCGGCCTCTTAATAGGAGACGGCCGCCGGACGAAGCTCTCAAACTGACCATCGCTATCATTGCGCCGGCAATTTGCATTCAGCCAGTCCTCCCAGAATATGATAGGGGAGTTGAGGTGGCACGGCAGATCTGCTGGATGGCCCTTCCAGTGAATGTGCCGTACTGGAGGGTGGATAGGGTAGTGTGGTAAGGGGCAAGTTGGACGTGAGAGCTCCCCATGCATTTGGTAGGTGGAGGGTGGGGCGAGAAGAGGGCATATTTACGCTTGTCGAACCATTGATGCGGCTTCACGAAGGGGTGTAGTGGGGGTTGGATAAAACTACCTGCTAGTGCGTAGACGTCAAGAAAATAGCGACCTACATATTTACGCATTTAATGCGTAGCATTATTTGTCGACTACTCCCGCAGTGGGGACCGTGTAGCGCCCTGCAATCCCACAAAAAAATACACTATTGGCGGAACTAACAAATTTATTTGTTATATTAGCGCAAATGGAGGTAATTGATCGAAGGAAACTAAACCCAAAATATCAAAAAATAAAATAATTACGCGAATGAACTTACAAAATTAAGAATATGTTTCTCATACACCTCGCAAAACAACTAAGCCTAAAATAAAAACAGGCCGGAAAGGAACATTGTAAACATGAAAAAAATATCAAAACCGGGCCAGCAGTGCAACCCCTAGTTTGCGCTAAAGTGCACAACTGGCAGAAGTAACACGATTAGTCGTTATAATGGCGTTAATTCAGAAAGTTGGTAGCCCACAATTTCTAAAAACCCCAAAATACAAAAATAGCAAATATAAACACCTTACAAAAATGAGTAACAAAACCAAAAATATGCTTTTTTCACACTGTCTCCTCAGACGAAAGACTGAAACAAACAAAAAACCGAAAACAACTTTGAAAAGATGAATAACAAATTGCGAGAACAGGCCAGCCGTGCACAATGCCTTGCATCTTCACATATATTTTCTGCTAGGGGAATCAGAGCAGTTATTCGTTATAATAGCGCCAAATGTACGTCACGGACACAAAGGAACAAAGGTACACTCTAGACCGATAAAATAATACGTGTTTCACTGCTCATAACGAATTCAGGCTATAAAAAAATCACAATGAGAAGAAGCGGCGCAAGATTGTTACGCATCCGTAGACAATTACCTGAAGTTCTCTGGATTTCGTAAATACAAATTTGGAGACTAACTGGCCGCCACGTGGGTGGTTCGCAATTTTAGCGCCACGGGTTTCCAGCGGAAGACGCACCCGCGGGTTACATTACCCACCACTGTTGAGACTCGTTCATACGCCTAACGTGCCTTCCTCAACCTTTCAGCGTTCCACGGGATATCAACGGCACGGATTGGCCTATGTTCAACGAAGGCCAGCAATACCTGCACATTCGTGACGGCCCTGCTGTACTGGCAAAGCATCTTCGGCAAACGTCGTGCAACTATTTGAACAGAACTGTGCCTTATGAGTGAAAACCTCATCGGCTGTAGTTTCCCTGTGCATGGGGAAATCGTGTCTTGATAAACTGTTGTACCAACTGGAAAAAATACAGTTTTCTTTATTGAGCTTGCATGTCTAAACAAGACTAACGTAGATGTACTATATTGAAGTTGGTGTAGGAGAGAAGTTACCCCTTCGGAGGCCGCAGTTGTAATATACGGCAGTTTTGAAGAAATCACGGGAATTTTTCGGCTTTTCGATAAGGCTTGGGATTAAGGGTTGCCATGTAGCTGTCATTGGCTTCTTCGCTGTCAGTGTCGCATAAGAGCTTGCCGAACTCCAGGTCGTGTGCACCTTCTTCAAGCTTGTTTCTTACTATTACAATGTGCCTTACGTGGCTAAAATTTATCGAATGAACGACTTATTTATTATACCTGCTCTGCCACGCCGTTTAACGCTTGTAACTTTGTCAGTAATCTTACACGGATCAGACACATTTTAGATAAATTTTTCTTTTTTTGCTGCCAACCTTTTTTTGTCTTTTGGGAGATTGGACGGACTGACTGACGGACTAACCAACGTCAAAGGAACTTACGGAAAGACCGTGGTTTTCCCCCAGAATTTTACTGAGAACATTTTAAACTAAAAAAAAAATAAAGTCTATCAACAGTAGGGATCTGCGAGTTTCTAAGCTTTGAATTTGAGAAATTAATAATCGCAGAAATAATTCCATTCGAAGTGCGAAATATTTGTGGTGCTCAAATCAGGAAGCAATAAAACTAGAACGGCTACTTCTGTCAATCCTCGCCGCAGTATCGCGATCATTATCTGCCCGATGTATGCCAAATGTACTTGGGCTATCCGAAAAAGATTTTTTTTAACACGAAAGTGTTTTATATGCCCGGGTACACAAGATCTCACCGGTGTCATATTCGTCACAGAAATGACGTCGCCAGAAAATTTTTTTTCCATCGGCGCGGCTCCGCCCGGATTCGAGCCACGAGCTCTTGCACCGCAACGGGAGGTATTCAGCACTGTGCCAACAAGGCAAGTATTGAAGCGCAAGTAGGTTGACGAACGCACCTTATACAAGGTAAATGTAACTGGTAGCGAAGCTTTCATAGAAGCCGATACGTTCGGAAAATGGGGGCTCTTAAGCTGCTTATGGGGCTTAGCGCCATCTGTGTGAGGAGGCAACACTTCCGGCGGAACAAAAAATAAACCGGATGGGAGGAAAAATCCGGTCAAAAAGTGACGCCATTTTAGTGGCACTAGCGCGAAAATTTGACTACAAACTAGCTTTAGCAGGCCTCTGATCACTGAGGGCTCATGTCATTGCCGTCAGACGCAGGTTGGCGAGCCCTTGGCGAGCATCCTTCAAGTCAACGCCAGCTTAACTAGTACGGACTCATGACTAGAAAAATGTACTTAAGCATACTTTCGCATGATTGCTGAAAACACCTGCATTTTCTCTGAAACTTTATTTTGTATTCATGCTCCATAAAAGCAAGCAGTTTTTTTCACCTTAACTTCAGTAGGTGGCAAACCGGGCACGTACCCCCACCACCCGAAATTTTTTTTCTGCCATAGAATACAGAGCACAAAATGACACTCGACCACACTTGTCTGCTACCCCCCCCCCCCCCTTTCATATCAAGAATGTGCTCCCCTTCCCCCGATATAAATTCCTTCCTGCGCCACTGGTTGGTTGTTTAGTTGCGTCGCAAATACGCAGGTTGCGTAAGTGCGTGCCTTAAGTCTGGATAAAGGTTATATGAATGCTTGCGCGGTTTGTGTGCTTAAGTTCTAATAAAAGAAATAACGCACAGCCATGCTAAAACCATGACATTTCAATTTTGTTCCAGGATATACATAAAACAAATTTATTACATTGTTACAAAATCAGCACGTATGGAAATAAGTACAAAATGTTCCTGGAGACTACATGCATTATGATTTTCTGTACGCGCCGAAAAATTGACTTTACCGATTCACGATGCCGATTCACGAAAGTGCAGCGAGCAGCTGTCCCGGCGTCTTATCAAGTAGGCAAGTTTCCGCAGAACTTCACCCAGGATTCACGCATGCAATTTCATGGTTGCCTTGTTTAGGCAAGTGTCGCAACAGGTAGGTAACAAGAGAAAAAAACAGATCAATGCAAAAGAAAGCAACTTAAGTGAGTAAAAACACGTATCACGAAATATGTGGAAGCAGCGCCGCACAGAGAAACACAACACAGTACTGCGGTGGAAATATTGCTAGCGGGAGCAAGCGCGGGAAGCAACGAACAAGCGTTGTAATGCAATAGAGAAGGCACTGAGATAGACAGTTAAGGCGAATCGTTTGACCCGAGTGGCGCACAAGACGTGTGCTATTGGAATACGCTGAGAAGTCCTATGGAGTATTTCACACAACTTGCTCCGAGGTAAAATCAAACCTGAGGTAAAATCAAGCAACAATTGTGACATAACATAAAGCTTTAGACCCATTTTTTTTTTTTTTCAAAGCACAACGACGTCTTCGTACACAACCGCCCGTGCACGTATAAAGAGTACTACAGTTTTGCCGTACATTGCGGAAATGAGAGGAAAACGGTGGAGTGAAACGCCAGGCGTACGGGAGTTGCTGTTGCAACCTCGTATAGCACATAGTTTCCGTGGGTACCGAGGAAAGCGCTCCCCGCCAACCGTGGTACTAAACGTGTTCACCCGCGATACAACGCCCTCCCAAGTACACGCTCGGCAAAAATTAAGTTTACACCAAATTAATAAGGAGAGAGAGAGAGAGAGAGAGAGAGAGAGAGAGAGAGAGAGAGAGAGAGAGAGAGAGAGAGAGAGAGAGAGAGAGAGAGAGAGAGAGAGAGAGAGAGAGAGAATAACTAATGCAAATGCGCAACCCCAAAACACGCGAGGGGCGTTTCCAAGCATACGAACTTTACGCCGCGTGCCTTTCCGATTACTACAAGGACTGGATATATTGGCCGCGAGACCCACCACTGGAGAGGCCGGCGCTGCGATCGTTTTGACTTCACTTGTATGATCACCGTTCTTGCTGTGTAGGTGGCTTGCAGCGCCTGACTCTTCGTTTAGGACGCGCGCTCTAAAACTATTTTCGTGTTAATTCCCGTCGTTTGAAGCTAATTCTCAGTGAGTCAAGCGCAGTCTGACCTCATAAGGACTTTATAACCGTATCAACTGTGGTACATTATCCGCAAACAACTTGAGCGTGGTGGTGTATGATGTTTGCGACCGAAGCGCCAGCTGCGGTTTGTTTCCCCGATCAACAACGAAGACTACGACGATCGCCTAGTCAAGTTTCTAGATTACCCTTGCTTGAAAGAAACGTATAAAGCAGGAAATAATGAAGCGTTTGCTGCTCGCAGAAACGCTCCGTACACGCACCCGCCGTGCCTGCCCGCACGGCCGACGGAGCGGCTCGAGCCGACGCAGGTCGCGGTAGCAACAACTTGTCGCCGCTTTTTAAAATCACACAAGTCGTGGAAAAGAAGTTCCAGATTGGTGAAAGCCGATGTTAGTGTGGTGAAAAATTGTGCTAGGTAGAGTCATCAGCTGTGGTTTTCAAAGCGATGCTCAAATATCTGCCGCGATTTACGCCGACCGGCGGCGGAAGTCGGCCGCCGGCCCGTTCACGCGCGGTGTCGCGAGTGGCCGAAGGGTGGCGATACCGATACCTGCGCGCAAGTATCGGTCGAGGCCAGGGATACAGAGTTCCACATACGAGAAGGGAGGTTACAGTGCGGTGAAAAGTTGTGTTGGGGGCTGTCATTCGCACCTGTAACGATAGCGGTGACCTGCCGCGACGCTAAGCCTACAGTTCCCGACATTCAATTACTTGCATCCAAAGCCGGCTGCGAGCTGTTGGAGAAGACCCTCTCGTCGCCCGCGCGCGTGTTGCGTTCGGGTTCCCCTAACTTCCGGGGACCCCCAACACTCGGTTCTCCTATTCTAAAGCTCACCGGTACCCCAAATGATTAACGCCGTGTTTCGCCTCGTACAGTCTCGCCTTCTGTGAGCAGTCGTCAGTTTCGAAATTGATGCTATAGAAAGGCCGGCTCACTGTAAACAGACAAAAGCCCACGTTGCAATTATAAATTCCCACGCCGAGGTCCTAATGAAAACTAAATATATCCATAACCAAAACCGCTCGAAGGGTTCAAAACTCGCGTTCATACCATTCATTCATTGCGGATAAGTTGTCGCGAAAAGTAAACATATCAGCCGTGCTGAGTACAGGCTACGGCAGCGCTCGTTAATCAAATACGGGCATAACTATAAAAAGGATTGTAAGGGAAATAGGCACTCCTTTAGCCAAACTGCAGATCATAGCAGCACTTTAAGCGTGTGCGGCGAAGAAATCCGATCACCGTTCTCGCGTAGTCATTCATTTACAGGCAATTCGAGCAGTACGTGCAGTGAGATCCTGAGCGGCGCATTTCCGTCGCTGTTACCAGGTGTTTCCTTGTGCACACAGTCTCGTATATATCCCGTCACAAGTATTTCATAATGAATTTACAGCGTACTTTTCTCGGCATCAATTGCCTCGTTCTTGGCGTTAGCTGGCTGCGTACGAGCTGTGGGTCGTCATGGTAGCAACTACCTAAACGAGGTGGTGTCACCGGGAACAAGCGGGTTGCTGATTGCTTGCCCTGATTATTCGGTCTGCAGACCACTTTTTTTGGATAATTTACATCAAATCTACAAGGAGGGGGGAGACGGTGGCCACAACAAAAAAACGCGGTCGCACACGCACAGGAAACGTGTAGGCCTTCTGCGCTGCCTAGGGGGCGCTGCGCAAGCGGCTTCCGGGCAGTACTTCCGGGTAGTACAAAGCTGCGCGGGTCCCATAGGACCCCGTGTTGACAGAAGCAAAATGAGTTCGATACTCCCGATTGTTTCGCGACATGGTCACCAGCCCATCCCCGACGGGTCCGATCTCTCCCGGCGGTCAACTTGGCATTAGGGGAAAAAGCTTTGCAGCGCCGACGAAAGTGTCGGAACGGTGACGGCGCTCTGCCACTCGTAGGTTCAGTGATCCATGGTCGTATGAAGTGAAATTTGAAGTGAAACTTCTAGTTTAAACTACTTACTACTCTAGGTGACAAGCACTTTTCAACAACAGCCGATGAAAAAAGAAGAGTGATGCCAATCGGCGATGATGGCGCTTTAAAAGCTAGCGAGTCCGGCGGACCGCTGGCTCGCCTGCTGCGGTGCGCCGCTCTTTTGCGTACCTGCGCACTATGCGTGCGCTTTCATTAAATTGTGCTCGTTTGCGTCACTGTTACGAATACATGGTTCAGCGTTAGCTTGCCGTTTTGTTGCGTGTCTCAGCGACAAAATTCAGCGAGCGTAAGAAGCGTGAAATCTGTTTTGCATTTCCGAAATTAGTGGCCGTAAAACAAAGTGGTCAGGCGAACCGAGAGGCTGCTCGCTTTCCTTGTTTGCGCTCACTTTACTTAATTACGCTCTTGCATCATTAATTCCCAGTTGGCACTTAATAGGCTAGAATGAGGGTCAGCAACGTTTTGAAGTGTAGGGCCGAGTTGCATGCAGCCGACACGGCGGAGTGCTGGACGGCAAATCGGGTGGTGGGGGAGGGGGGCTTTGAATGCAAAGCGAAAACTTTCAGCGAATCGCCAATAATATTTGGCAATAATCTGGCGGAGTGTGAAGATGGGGGGCAATTGAACTGGAAGCGACAAATTTTCTGTTCTTGTCTCGCTGTCTAACTCCATTTGAGGACAAAACTGGCGTGTCGGCGTTCAGATTGTTAGCGAAGAAGATAACCAACAGAGTCAGTGATGATCGCATGTAAATATTCGGGGCAGCGCGCCGTGTATGCGGCTGTGTTATGTAATGTTATGTTATGCAGCTATAGAAGTACACATTTCTGCAGGCAACGGGCATTCGATTTGGTGATTGTTTTGCGTCCTTTAATAGCGCTTAATTTGTTTATTTGACGCAATGCCTCTCCTATTCGCTAGTATACATATACCCTGCCGTTCGTAAATCATGCGGCGTAAAACGTTATGCAAGAATCATTTCGTTTGCGAAAATACAAAACAAAATTTCCACTCGTTTTCATGGCGGTGCCAGGCCAGCAGTGTCAGCTGAGTCGGCTGCGCAGTTCTTGGGTTCGCTTGCATGCTCCCGCTGAACAACCATTTGCAGTTATCTCAGGCTATAGGCTAAGTAACTCGGGGGACGAATTGCAAAGCATGCTTTCCGCACTGGGCGAACAGATTAGAACCGTGGGCCTGAAAATTAATACGCAGAAAACTAAAGTAATGATCAATAACCTCGGGACAGCACAGCGGTTTGAGATAGGTGGCGAGGCAGTGGAAGTGGTAAGCGAATATATCTACTTAGGCCAAGTTGTGACCCCAGATCCCAACCATGAGGCAGAGATAATTAGAAGGATCAGAATGGGGTGGGGTGCATATGGAAGACATTCTCAGATAATGAATAGCAGCCTACCATTGTCGCTGAAGAAGAAAGTGTATGACAGCTGCATCTTACCGGTACTCACCTACGCAGCAGAAACCTGGAGGCTCACTAAGAGGGTTCAACTTAAATTGAGAACGACTCAGCGGGCAATGGAGCGGAAAATGATAGGTGTAACATTAAGGGACAAGAAGAGAGCGGAGTGGGTCAGGGAGCAAACTGGTGTTAAAGACATATTAGTAGAAATTAAGAAGAAGAAATGAACGTGGGCAGGGCATGTAATGCGAAGGCAAGATAACCGCTGGTCATTAAGGGTAACAGAGTGGATCCCTAGAGAAGGCAAGCGTTGCAGGGGGCGGCAGAAAGTTAGATGGGCAGATGAGATCAAGAAGTTTGAGGGGATAAATTGGTGACAGTTGGCACAGGACCGAGGTAATTGGAGAATAATGGGAGAGGCCTTTGCCCTGCAGTGGGCGTAGATAGGCTGGTGATGATAGGATGAGCAGCGTTCCGTGTTTATGCTACTCGTGAACTTTCCTTTGTCGACCGCACGCCGGAAGAAAGAACAGTAATCATCGTCAGGAAGTTAGATCACCCGACCAGGCGACGACCGCGACATCTCGTTGAAAAGAAAGCCGATAAATCAGCTTGTTTGAGCGGATATTATTTTGCTTAGCCTCTCCAACTACTTTAAGGGCAATTTCATACAGTATGCAGTCATTTAAACGCGCCACAAGGCGATTAAACTAAGTACAACCAAGTTTCACTCTGCCTAGTAATTGAAAACGCATGGAGGGCGGCGAGGGTCGTCTGCTTTTGTACTACCCAGAGGCGTCTGCCACTACAGGCGCTGCATGTCGCGAAAACTCCAGCGCAGGAGGCCTGTTGTAGCAGACGACAACACGACCCGGCGTCCTACAAGTGACGTCACTCGTAGGTGGTGCCACGGTATGTCCTCAAGGCCAATAGAAATGACATTTGCCATTCTTCAGTGGGCGCTCTAAAAAAGGTTTTTGTCAATGAATAACCAATTGATAAAGTCTTTGCATATTGTCACTAAATAATGCGATTCAGAAATAAATATCGTTCGTAAAATATAAATATTTTTTTATAGTTGAATAAAACCTGGTTTTTTGTTATTAGTGTTTTTTCTCTCCACACCTAGCCACGCTGCAATCGCCACTCCCAGAACTCTCCGTGTTAATGTCGCTGGCAATAGGTTCTGAACCGCTTCTCGCCCGAAGCTGCGCTACCAGTAATATTTACCTCGCCTTATATCTTTGCCACTACCTTCTTCTGCATTGAAATGGTGCTGCCAACTAGGAGAAGCAAAGCGAAGTAGTTAATAATCACGCTAATGAGCGCCGACAGTTGGCGCCTCGATGCCAGCGTCTTCGTGTACGCGGGACGCGGGTAATTGAGGCACCGTCCGCCACCTACTGCTTTCGGTTTCGGTTTCGGTACGTTTTCGTTCGCATAGTTTTCAAGCGGCTGTGGTTTCAGTCGGATTTACGCAATGTTCCGGTGCGTGTAATCCACTGTCTAACGTTGATGCGTCTAACGGTGCCATACCAACGTAATATGCAAGTTCACATGAATGCACAATAAACATGTAAATGCTCCTGTGAAGGAACATTTCACTTTCGTGTTTTACCGATTCCTCTGAAAAAGGCTTTCAACCACATTTTTAGATGCAGAGCATCTGATTCACTCGCCTTGTCCCTCCGGCGTCGTCGTCGTCGTCGTCGTCGTCGTCGGCGTTGTCCACCCCTCCCCCATTCTCCTCGCCGCACCAGCTGCGCTCTCCGCCGCTCACCCCCTCTCCTCTCCGATAGCGAACACTCTCTCGCGAGGGGCATTAGATTGGATTGGATTGGCTTGGCTTGGCTTGGCTTGGCTTGGCTTGGCTTGAATTGGATTTGGATTGGATTGGATGAAAGTGGATTGTGTTGGATTGTGTTGCGTCATAGCCGCGGCACGTTGCGTCATAGCCGCGGCAGACGCGCTGGGGCCGGCGCATGTGCAGTACTCTCTCTTCCGCGGTTTCCTCTCCTTCGGGCGCGCTGCGCTTATAACCGGTGTGCCGTTCTCCAGCGAAGCAACATCCACGCTTGGCTCAAACACCTAGAGTCCACGCCGCTTTACAAGTACGCCAACGTCGTCATCGACTGGGACCGGCTTACGCAGTCCCCTCAACGTTATGCGCGCTATAAAACGCGGTCCCTTCGCCGCTCCGCCTATGCGTCGCATCTACACAGGGGTTCCCGCGAGGGGAGGTGGGAGTTTTTTTTAGGGGCGAAGCTCCTAAAGCCATGGGTCTGTCCATCCCTTTTGTCTCGTGGTACGTGACCGCCGCATGCTTTCTGATATGTCGCAAAGTGGGCCGCGTTGCACGCGCAAGAACCGGCTGCAACCGGCAGCGCAAACTCGGCACCGGGAACGCGAGCTTGTCTGTGTTCGCCAAAGGAGGCGCGAGCGCACGTGCACTGCGAGGGGGAGATCACGCAAGAGATCACGCCACGAACGCAGGCAGTCGTTCTCGGAGATCGAACGAGACGCAAGGACCTCTGCTCGTTTCCTCTCGTCTTGTTCGGGCACAAGTTCGCCCTAAATAAAAGTTCTTTCTTCAAATACGCACTCAGATGTATTCATATGAACCCTACCACGATCCGAGGAACGTGTATAGACTTAGTGTTTGCAAACTTCCCATTGCAGCCAGTACAAGAACCTCTCTCGCTTCATTTCACAGATCATAAAGCCGTCGTAATGAAGGGACCTCGCAATCCAGTCATGACAACGACGAAATGAAAAGAACAAACGAAGAAACGAAACAACAAACGAACAAGAACAAAATAAAAGAACAAAATAAACGTTGATTTGTACAATGTACGCACACAGTCTTACGTCTTTCTTAATGATGTAATGGGCGAACTTTCACGGGAGAGTTACGGTTACCGATTATCTCCCCCTCTCGAGCTTCGCCCCACTTATCATCATTCATTCCGTGGATATGGCGTGATTTTTTTATCCCCGACCCTACCTTCTTCAATCTCCCATGGTATAAATTTCCAGATACTTGGAATGAAGCACAAGTGTTAGGTTTACTTTATGTGGAGGTGACATTCCGATAGTGACTAAATAGAACGATTAGCGCGATAAACAAGTAGTGGTCATTGCGCCTCTTAACGCTTCTACGTTTTCCGACAAGATACCCCAGGGATTAAGCCTCGATCTAGCTCCAAGCAAGAAGGAGTTCCTGCCCGGCTTTAGCTGTGAACCCTCGCTGGATCATCCCCTGTCATGGATAACTATATAGGTAACACCACGATCACTGAAAGATTCAACCCTACCCACCTCTTGGGCACTCCCACCGAGTTCAGGAACAGGAAAGGCAGCCCAGGGGCCCAATTCTCCAAAACGACGGGCCGCCGCTTTGAAACGATGGCGTAGCGCCATTCAAATGTATGTGTTCTGGGATTGGGGCCGTCGCTTTGAGGTGCTCAGCGAGAAGTTTGAGCTGCAAGAAAAGCACTGTGGCAAGGGCGCGAAGCGACACCCACTGCCCTCCGTCATTTCGCTTGTCGCTTCGCGCCCTTGCCACAGTGCTTTTCTTGCAGCTCAAACTTCTCGCTGAGCACCTCAAAGCGACGGCCCCAACCCCAGAACACATACATTTGAATGGCGCTACCCCGTCGTTTCAAAGCGACGCCCGTTTTTTAGAGAATTCGGCCCCTGGACTGCTCGGCCCAAATGAAGCCGAAGTACTTTGACCACTGAATTTCTATCCGGCCTTTTTCCGGCAAAAGGTTTAGGCCTGTGTCAATATGTGGGCCTTCGGCCGTGTCAGGCCGTATTCCCGTGGCTATCCACCAGACAGTTTCTTCAGGCCAGTGTATCGGCCATACACCGGCCGTAGAGCTCCGGCAATTCGACAGCCAACAGTGTGCGGCCGGCCGGCGGTCACCAGAATTTAGCCAAGATATGATGGTTGGGTTCTATCCGGACTACAGCTACCGGAAGGCGGCTAAGAAGAGCCGCCGGAGTTCGGCCACGCTGCAGCCATTGGAGTTCAGCCAAATAGTACGGTCACTGTAGTGAGGTCGGTGGACTACCCGCGGCAGCGCAACAAGATGGCTCAGGCGCAGTGTGCAGCCGCATGAAGCCCACCGGGTTGGGTCCACTGAACCCACATCAAAGTGAGCCCGCACACTACCGCCAGCCGTTCGTCCTTCGCCGCAGCTCTGTTAATTAACAAAACTTGTTGCTGAGCTAGTTGGTACATAGTTCAAACAAAGTTAAAAACGTGGCGCAAACTAGACGGGACAAGAGAGACAAGAAAAACAGTTCAAACAAACTTAAAAACGTGGCGCAAACTAGACGGGACGGGACATTTGGCGCCTGTATCTGTGTTTCTTGTCTCTCTTGTCCCGTCTAGTTTGCGCCACGTTTTTAACTTTGTTTGATCTGTTAATTAATCAGCCTTAGTTGACAGCAAAATTCATTGATTATATACTGCTTACAATTTGTCGTTCCTATATTGGCTGTGTTGCCTCTGTTGTCAGATGCAGAACATATTCATTTTTTGCTATGACTGCAATAGGTATATTGTCTAGGTCCCGGTATCTAGTGTGCGGACCTGCTGTAAAAAACAAATGGGGGTGGGGAGGGGGCGGCAAAATTAGTGGGCTGAATTTCAGACAGACAAGTGTGCCGCTCAATTTGTTTTAGGACAATCTTCCTGAACCCTCGCTTTGACTAAACCAGCTATTGTTACAACATTTGCCTGACCAGTTTTGTTGTATATAAAAGCGGCGCGCATGCATTTATGCCAGCGTTTTGGCACTCCGCACAACAGCCAGGAACATTTTGTATGTCCAGCCAGAAAAGTATCCAGCCAACAGCCAGAAAAGAATGTCCAGTTTTTGACAATGTTTCTTGAAAGATAAATATTATGCTCGGTCAGCTTTTCTGATGAGCTTTAACAGGGCTGATTCTAGGAGAGATCGAACAAGTGCGTCCATCTTCAATTTAGTTTTGATGCTCTTCTCGTGAGTTTTGTGTGCACAATTTAATAGCCCACCAAAACTTAATTTTCCCCTAATATTGTACTGCGTTAAAAAATGTCGTAGACGTGCGGCGAAGGGCGCCCTGCTTCTGGTGGATGCAGTTCTATCCAGCCCTGTGTTTACGCAACGAAAGGCGTAAGAGTAGTGTTTAATAGTTTTTTTGAAACCAAAAACATACCAACGCTAGTACGCATGCAGCAAACCTTGCATTCTGTAAGGAATAAAAAATAATGAACATTTCACTGGTGTAGTTTGAATGCTTACGCCTGTCCACCCCTCCCATGCGTACTTGAGGATCGTCCCTACGTATACACACCTTCCTCCAGCTTCATATTGTAACATGGCATTTCTCGCACGCCCCTCGAAAACAGCGCCAGCCCTGCTTTGCGCTCTAACCATCCCAGTGGCCATGTTTTGTCACTTCCGGCAGTTCCAATGGCTGCGAGACATTCCTTTTTTTGTTACGGCAGTTGACATATAGGCAAAAAAAATTTTTTAACCCTGCTATTCTTGGTTGCTTAAAAGATGCCAACGAAGGGGCACTTTCCCCCGGTCTTGGCCACTAGTGTAGCTGAGCCTACCTTTAAATACCAAAAATAAATTCGAATCATCGCTTTGTCATTGACAAGGCTCTGGTGTTATAGCAGATTTGAAAAAACGCTTGTTTATAAACAGGCAGTTATAAAAGCAGATGAAGAAACAGTGCAGGGCATGAAGTTGCGTTAGAAATGCACGAGTTCAGAAATGCAAGAATTTCGGAGACGTGTGCTTTTGCGTGCCCTTGCCTTCTTTTGGTGTGGAGTCCCTGATGCGGAACCGGTTGAGCTCGTGCGTGGTGGCCGCTTGCTCGAATAGGCCAGTTCCATCTCGGGTAGGACATCTCTGCCGAGTTGATGTCCTCTCCTTCGACAATGTTCTCCATAGCTCAAGGGGGCGAATAGCCTCCAGATGGTGCGTCGTCCAGTACGGCGGGCGAGGCGTTGTGCTATGCCTGGCGGGGCTCAGCTGACCCGTCGCCGTGGCTCTGCCTTCTTGTGGCGATAAAGTGTCTTCCGGTGGCCCTAAAGGTCAACTGGTATTAAGCAGTGAATACTTGCCCCTTTCCGGTTCACCTGGTACCACACATTACTGCTTGACAGGCGAAGTTTTTTTATTGAAAGAGTAGAAACACCAAGCCGACGTAAGATGCGTCTGCATCGCTCGGCTCCTTCACGGCCTCTTCCTCACCGAAGGAAAAACCGGACGTACAACGGCCGCTCTCCTATTAAACACCAGTAGCCAGAGGCACACGTGTTCTCAGCGCTTAGACGCTTGCCGCTCTTCTGCCGAACACCGCTATCTGAAGAAAAAAGTGATAATCTTGGACTTTACGTCGGCTGATATCCTCCTGGACAACGGGTGCCAAAAGAATACGAATACTCTGAGGTCGGTCGCTTGCCGTGATTCTGCTGAAAATCGCTGACCGAATTAAAAACGTACGCAGGCCGTACGTAGTCCGGTCTTCTTTACAATACCCGTCGCCCGAACAACCCGATTATTCTGCGGCCGGACGCTAGCCGCTCTTTCTCTGAACACCGCTCATCGAAGGAAAAATGAATGCCCTGGTGCTGTACGTCGGCCGATCTTTTTATGAACATCGGCAGCCAGAAGTAAACTGAATATCTGGCGGCCGGGTACCTGCCGTTGTGTGTCTGAACACAGGCGGCCAGAGAAATGCCGAAGGGCTGGTGGCTGAATGTTGCCTGTTCACCGTATGATGAGTGGTTGCCAGAACCTGGACGTTGGCCGGACGTTCCAGAGAGCGGCCATAGACGGGCCGGTCTGCGGACACACTTTCTGTGCTGCCTGGGAGAACAGCACTAAATTCTGGCGAACCAAACTAAAGAAAAAAATGTCAATTAATTCAGCATACGATCAGAAGTGTCTTTAACAAATGCGATAAAGCCAATCAAAAAGCCTTTGCAAACACTGGCAAGGGCTGGACCTCTCAGTGCTCTCGTATGAGGCACAATCGTACTCCCTTCATACGGTCCACCAACGTGCCCTGTAAGGCCTTTATAACAAAACTTTACATGCATTCTCTCTGGCTTGACACGGTGTACCAAGCTTCCACTCCTCTTCAGTGGCATTGCCCAATATCAAAATCGTAATTCCAGAATATGTTCATTCACACAACTTTGAGTGAAACTGTACACACCAGTGAGCTTACTTGCTGCTTGGGCATCAACAAAGACCCCCTATTTTCTCATTTTTCCCTCCTCATTTCCCTGCCGCATCGACCCAGTCTTATAGACACTACGCCTCATCCTATTCCTCGCGTTGCGAACCAAACGGTAAGAAACGAACTCATCATCTATCCATGAACGCAGCCAGCCTGGGGAAACCGCCATTAACGCGGACGCTAGCCTCACAGTTACCCGCATCTGAAGGACGTCAATCTCTCCTGAGAATCGAGGCATCGTGCGCGCTCTGGAATTGACCTCTTCCATGGAAGCCGATTTCATCGCCACCATGCAAGCCGCCAAGTTTGTCCAGTACGACTGCTCTCAAGACGTCCCTCCAGTGACTTTACCTTGAAGGTGATCTGTGAGCTGACTTATCACGTTGACTCTGAAAATTTCAGTATCTTAAAGCACTCATCATCATCGTTGTCGCCGTCGTCGTCGCCGCTGTCGGCGTCGTTGTCATGAAGGCTCCACGCGGACATTTATCCCTGGGCCCCGAAATTTCTTGACGTGTCTGGGCTGTGAAGCAGTTCAAGGATTTTAGAGCTTGCGGTCTTCAGATCCGCTCATTGATCGCATCACAAGCTAGACAATCGCCTTCATCGGTACAGCATCCAGATGGGTATTGACTGGAGAACTGAGCGGTCCAGGCGGTTGCACCGAAGGCTTGTTCTCGCCTAAACTACGCTAACCACTAGAACTTGTTGTTACAATGTAAATTTGTTTTTACTTTTCCTTCTACGTTTAGCACATTGGCATGCTCTGGACTTTTATTACCATGTCGAGAAAACGAAAGTGACATTTCGTCCTTCGTGTGTACTACGCTAAAATGGAGTAGAATCGCTATAGTGTCATTCTACGTAGAACGTCCCATACCACAAAAAAGGGCCATCGTCGATTCTCTTTCAAAAAATGGGGCTGGTTAGCGGTTGTTCAAATCAGGCTTCACCAAAGTATTAAAAAATAATCCCGTAATCGCTCGCTAATGTTTGCACGAATAAGCAAATGTTAATTCGAGGTGAACACTTTCTGGCCAGTGTGAGATTGGGTACAATAGCAAATCATATTTTAGAATGTTCGAATTGTGTTGTTCCTGCATGCAGCGTCGTAAGAGAACGCATGTAAGACTTGTACGAGTTCAATTGCCGAAGTAAAAAGCAAGAAATTGTGGGTGTTGAGGAATTTTTTGCAGAAACGTGGTTAGTATTTCATTCAAAATAATTTTGGGGGTAGGGGGACTTGACTCACTGCTGTTTTGCTAAATATATTACAAAATTATAACACACATACTTTTAGAAAATCGCTTTCAAACTTGCAATAAAAAGACTTTTTCTCCAGATTCCGACTTTATAAAGCATAAATGCACTCCAGATTTAACAACCTAACATGCCTCATTACGCGCCCAAACATCAAAGCTAGTGTTATAAAAAATTTCATTCGAGTAAGTTTTGTTGGCGGCTAGAAAATTAAAAACAATAAATAAAACGCGTGGGTTCGCCAATGAAGACATGGTTCCACGGCTCCTACCGGTACGGCTAGTTCAGCACTTCAAAAATATTTTTCTAGTCTCTAAGGATTCTTACTTGAATTAGTATTCCAAGATAAGGAGCTACGGGGTTCGTGCGTGCCACAGGCTATTTTTGTGGCACGCATAGGCACTCTGGCTCCTTTCCAAGCAGCCGTACGCTGGGTCACTTCGCATGATCGTCTCTTATCATGAGGTTCTTACATGACGCTTAATTTGTTTATCTCTATATTTCGGGTGTGATAATTATCCGCTACTGGCGGCTGCCTCGAAGTAGCCATAACTTTTTTTTCATCTCACAATTGTATTACCGTGATCTGCAGCGGCGGAGGCATCGAAGTGCTCAAAGCGTAAACAGATCGTTCACTGCCATTTCCCCGGCAAATAATAAAAGCGCGTGACCACATATTGTGAATTCAGGGTTTATAAGCACACGAAGAATTCAACTGTGGCATGTGCGTGTCCCGTTAGAAGCTTGAATAGGGCACTACAGGTCCTGCACTTAGTTTTTAGTTGTTTTTTTTTGGAGAAAAATATCTAATTAACACAGCAGGCGTGTTTTATGTGGGTTATTATTTCTCTACTTAAAACAACGAATGAAGGCGCGACCCTCAAGGTTAAATTTTACGCCATGTAGCGTTCGTAATATACATTAATTGCCCTGCGGATCCATTACCCTGCGGATGCACTAATTGGCCTGCGGCGTTCTTTCAGCAGACGAGACTGTGTTATCATATGCCCAAAGATCCTTTCAAAGCTTTCTGTACAATATGTCAGCACGAAGGGATGCTTAAAGCGGTGAATTAGCACTACTAAAATATTTAGTTAATAACTTCTCAAAAAACAAATTCTCAACACCTGTCTGAACAAACTTTTCATTTTGACCGGCACTAACGCTACATGCAGACAGAATTGATCTCTCTTCCTTGGCTTGCAATTAATAATTAAATTGATTTTCATACTTGTTTCGACGACGACTGCTTTTGATGCTAGAGTACCTATTATGCCCATAAACGTCTTGTGCCACGAGAACTAAAACCTTGGCTAAGCGTTGTGCTGCTGATCCCAAGGACGCAGGTTGGGTTTCCGTACGTGGCGGCTGCTTTTCCGATGGGGGCGAAAAGTGAAAACGCCCCCGCGTTCGAGATTTCGGCGTAATTTAAAGATCCCCAGGTGGTCAAAATTAATCCGGAGCCCTCCACTACGGCGCGCCTATCGCCTGTGAAGCGCCGGCGCGTTAAAACCCACAATTAATCAGAATTGAAACCTTTGTCTAGTCGTAGTGATACATTTGCACCATAAATATCAAATTTCATAGTCGGCTTGATGCTTTAAAATGTTTATTTTGTAGTATGGTATTGTTACTCGACTCGCACGTAGATTATCCAGACTTTGAATACTACTAATATTGTTGACTACGAATTTGTAGGCGCCCATGTGGTGGTGCAGCTAGGCCTATTTTATTTACAGAGGAAATTTGGTGGCAGCAGGAACCCGCGAAACGAAAATCATCCGTAGGTTGCAGCTGAGCAGCACAGAAGCCTGGATGTTCTGTCTGGCACGTGGCTCGTCCTGCGTGCCCAAGACACGCGCTGCTGGCGATGGCAGCGACCCACGATGATGATGGTAGGCGCTGGCTGTCGAGGAATAAGTGGCCTCTACAGGGCTCCCCCGTAGCGCGGAGCGCGTTAAGATGAAAACAAGAACACGTGGAACTAGCGAGGAAAGCAATGTGCAGGGTGCCAGGAACATAAGGAAGGCTACGGAAATATATATACAAAGTGCGTCCGGCATCAAGGTCCATGAACAGTCTAAGCCAAAGGGTATCTAGATCTTAAGGTTGTCCAGTTCAGTTGTAACAGCACCTGCAACAATCGGGTCGTCGTTTGAAGGCTTCCGGAGCGCACTGTAGCTTTCGGTGTCACTTTCAAATATGTAGCGCAGAAGACGAGAGACACAGACAAGTAGACACACACGGCTTTCGGTGGCCTGCGCTGGGAGCGGTGTAGCGGAGGAGCTTGATTAGAAGTCGGCTAGTCCCATATCCAGCTGCAACGGGTATGCACAGAGATGCAGATGAGACGGTTACGGAAAGGCATGCGCTGCAAGCGCAGTGCTCCGCATTGTGAGTGTGCCGGTGTGATTGCTTCACCTTCGAGCCAGTGCAGTTGAGGTGGAAAGGATACAGTAGGGTGAAGCATGGATGCGCATACTCAACGCGGAACCGCGAGGTGACGCCGTTGATGGCTGCGGCGTTTAAGTAGTGCGAAAGTAGAAATCAGGTTGTGATGAGCCTGAAAACCGCGACGGATCCAGCGCATGCGCGTCAGACGTTGGCGGAGTCGGCGCGGGTGGCTAACGTGGAATTCTTGCTGTCGTGCCAGCGCAGAATACCGTTTTCGTGGTCGGCACTTGCGACGACGGCGGCGGCGTTTAACCCGGAAGGTACAAATGCTGTCGGTGGTATATTCAAGTCCTCAGAGGAAACGTTGTCATGACATTAACTCTGCGGCTGATCCTGAGTAGGCGCGGGGTTTGTGCCTCGCAATATTTGCGTCCCATCAGCCATGCTGGTCATACCGTAGGTAGGCACTGAAATGATCAAGGCGGGATTGGTAGAATGGAATCAAGGTAAGCGGGTCTCATTATCCTTGTCGTCTATGTTGGGTACGAATAGGTGGCACGGGGCTGTGGCAGCACCATTTCGGGGCACGGGGTGTCGTCTTGCTTTTAATTGAGGTGCGCATTGTGTGTCTCGCGTGTGCTGTGGGGTGACTGCAGTGGGCCTGGAGTGCATGCCTCAGTCACATACATCATGTGTTATAAAAATGCATGGCGAAGCAGCATTTTCGACTGACATATCCAGGTGTGTGGACGAACACGGCGTGGTGGTTGCCAAATTCGCGCTCGAGTCCACAGGAGCAGCTTGTTTGAAAGGTGCGAACTGGGGTGTCTTCAGGGGCCAGCCTGGTGCTTGAGTACAGCCGGGAGCAGCGCAGATACATTGGGCGGCGGACCGCTAGGGTGTGAGGTGCAGTCCTTCATTGTCGTTATCTCTGAGCTGCCATCCGCGGTTGTAGAAGTCGTTTGGTCGCCACGGACCAGCAAGTTCACATCCTGGTAGTGAAGGACGCAAGTGCCCGGCCTTCACCAATCACAAGCCGCTGACGTTCGCCTTAAACCGCTCTGACACGCTCTACACTCCACGCAAAGTGCGTCAACTAGCATACCTCTCGGAGTTTACGTCTGACATTCAGCACGTCAGTAGCGCGGCAAATGCCCTTGCGGACACTCTGAGTCTGATTGGCAATGTAAATGATGTTTTACCGAGAACGCAGATAGCACCTACCGACCCGCTTGACGTTTGCGAACTGGGGGCGACTCAAGCCAACGACATCGAGCATTCCCGTTTGCGTGCACCACCTACAGCACTCAAGCTTGAAGACGGTTCCTGCCTGCCCTTCCTGCCTGCCCCATATCGTCGCCGCTTGTTTGAGGCCATCCACAACATGGCCCACCCCGGCATTCGGGCATCTCCCGCTTCGTTTGTCGACGTATTTAGTGCTGGCATTCGGTACTGGGTACAAGCGTGCACGCCGTGACAGCGTTCAAAAGTCTAACGGCATTCTGTGACTACTGCCAAACCATGGCTCAGTCTCGATAAACGCTTTTCCGTCGTTCACATTGACCGCGTCGGCCCTTACCCGCTTGCCAAGGTTACCGGTACATCCTGACCTGTGTTGACCGGTTTACACGTTGGAACGAAGCCTGCCCTCTTCCCCACATCACCGCGTCCACGTGGTAGCTTTGTTTCTACCTGGGTGTCGCGGTACGGATGCCCTTTGACTGTCGTCACCGACCGCGACCGGCAGTTTGAGACGTCCTTGTTCACAGAACTACTACATCTTCTCGTCACGACTCGTCTCCGAACAGCTGCATAGCATTCGCAGTAGAATGGCTTCATCGAGCGCTCACTGCACATGGCTGCCCAACGCTGTGGGCACAACGGCTACCTCTGACGCTCTTGGGAATCCGGTGTGCGTACAAAGTGGACCTTTCGTGCACATCTGCTGAGTTCGTCTATTATACGCCTCTGCGTTTGTCAGCGGACTTTTTCGACGAGCCTTCGCACCATGTCCCTGCCAGCGACTACGTCGACCAACTACGGGAGGTGTTTCAGCACCTTCGCCCTCAGTCCACGCACTTTAACAAGCACCACACGGCTTGCATGCACACGGACCCCAAAACAGCCATGCATGTTTTCGCGCGCTACGCACCCGCCAGAGGACCACTGCGGCCTCATTGCGAGCACCCGTGCGGCCTCATTACCTTTGTCCGTTTCGTTAGTTCACCGCCACTCGACTAATTTTGTCCTGGACGTCAATGGAAACGAAGAAACCGTGGCCATTGAATTACTGAAGCCAGGGATTTATACACACCCCCCTAACACCCCCCAAAAGGACTTCGACACCCCCCCAAAGAGATTCCACAACCACAAGCACCCTGCCTAGGGATTTATACAACACCCCCCCCCAACCATCCCACCGACACCCCCCCAAAATCGAATTTCTGCATAAACCCCAGACTGAAGCTCGCGTACCTTGAGCCTTTCGCCGAAGTCACTTCGTTCGAACGTGCGGTGCCTCCTTCACCAAGACCAGCTCAGCGTGTCCATTGGAACTTCGCATAATATTTCCGCTCGTCACTCTCGCTCCTCTCTAGAGGGAAGGGGGGGGGAGGCCTGTAGAGCAGCTCCAGCGACAACGCTGGTTCGAGCGCGGCCCCTCGCACGGGAGCGCGAGCAACATGGCGTGACAAGCTGCGGGGTCGCGCAAGTGCACGAGGAAACGGGGTCTCGCTCAGTTCCGACAAAATGGAATCGCTTTTGCCTTGCCCATGAACGGCCGTCCTGCTCTAGACTCCTTTCTTTCGCCCCGACATAGCGCCCTACAAATCAATATTCAAGAAATTTCTCGACTTTTACGAATTAATAGTACGGTAATGATAGGCTTCCGATCACTGGCAATCAACATACTACCAAAAACCATCGAAAGCAAGCAGCTCAGTTCCAATTCAAAGCGTTAATACGAACATATTTTATCAAGAACCCGTAATCAGAAGAGCTAGCGCGCGCAGTTTAAAATGCGGTGACCCTTGGGTGTAATGAGGCAAAAAAGGTCTTAGGCGCGAAGCTCCTTAAGGGCTGGGGCAGTTCCCTTCTCCTGTCATTGCCGTAATCGTCGTCTCATGTACACATGATACTAAAACACCGGGAAACTCATTTACGCCTCGCCCTGGAGTGCTTCGTAACGCGTAATAAAAAACACCGAGACACTCAGTTATCTTTGTGGGTGTTCTTTTCCCCGGGGCTTCTCCTCCAAGCCGCAGCAGCGCTGAGGATCTGACCCCGGGTATCCTCAACCGACAAACTCAGCCTCCGATACAAAACTTTACATTTATTTACAGCCCGGCGGGCGACTAAAAAACAGTACTCACGCGGAGCCCGAAGACGACGGGCCGAGCTCTCGGCCCGGCCCGACCTCGGACCGGCCCGACGACGGGCCGGGCCGAGGTAATTGCAAAAATACCGAAACTGAATATCAAACGCTGACGCTTCTACGGCAGGGCCTGTTACATCAGCTGTGCTGTGCTTTCAGCGCGCTGTCGGAAACGAACCGCAGTAACAAGTTTATTTATTTATTGCAAATACCTACATCGCCCATTCCTGTGG
Source organism: Haemaphysalis longicornis (assembly GCF_048455015.1). Lineage (NCBI taxonomy): Eukaryota > Metazoa > Arthropoda > Arachnida > Ixodida > Ixodidae > Haemaphysalis > Haemaphysalis longicornis. The sequence goes on from NW_027526361.1 coordinate 90,590,602, forward strand.
GGGGTTCGAGAAAGAAAAAAAACCGCAAGTTCAAAACAGTAATCACACATAATGCTAAAAAGAGAACGAAGCACAAATAACTCATCAAAGCACAAAATGCAACTGGAATGCAGCATTTATTAAAAGAAACCAGCACGTTAATAAGGGAAGAATGAGGTTCTCCTGTTGGTTCTTGGATTCACTTTCTTCTCGTGCGTGCGCATAGGAATGTTATGTGGCGGCACGGCGCCTTCCTTCAACCGCGGTTTCAATGGCTGCAGACCATCTATTAATAAACTACACACTCTACTTGCACGAAAAACGCACATCAATAACGAGAGAGTGAACTAAACTTACGGATATTGCTCCAGAAGAAGTCAGCTTTCGTGAAGTGACTACTGCAAACCCCATTGTGTTGCTAACACCTTTTCCAATGCGGAGCATAGCTATCCAAACCTTTCGGGCTTTTTTATCTCTACGAAAGGTATGAACCCTGACTTTTAACGGCACTGAGCGATTTCTATACTGCGGTACACAGCACATTCGATTGCTTTTTGGTTTTGCGTTCTGAATCACCACGTTTCCGAACGCTCCGGCTGCCTCCGCCCGGGACGCCGATCATCTACAAACAGCTTCTGAAAAAAGGCGCGCGGCGGCGCCACCGTTGCTGGAAAGTGCGAATTGCGGCGCACCCCGTCACGCAACAGTATCAGGGGCCCCTCTCCTCCTCGCTTTCTCGCTCGAGTAGGGACCGCTGCCGGCTCGTCAGCATGCGTTGGAGCCACGCTGCACCCAGGTGAAGCTGACTGACAGTATCGGGAACCCCTCTCCTCCTCGCTTTCTCGCTCGAGAAGGGACCGCTGCTGGCTCGTCAGCATGCGTTGCAGCCCAGCTGTACTCAGGTGAAGCTGCCTGACGCTTTCGCCTCTTTCTGGGCGGTCTCTCGGGATCGGCTGCTTCTGCGCTCGGAGCGCCTTGCTTCCCAATGCACCGTTGGTCAGCGTAAGCAGCAGAGGGCTGCTTAGCGGTCACATTACCGCGGACAATGACTGTCTGTTCAGCTACGCATGCAGTCCTACCTGCAACTGCCTGGGGTTCCATTACATAAGCAGCCGTACACTGATTTACACTTTCCTCTTTCAATTCGTTGGAGCTCCCCATGGCGATCACATTTTCGCGACATGACATTTGGGGATCTCCAGAAACAAAAGATGCAGCGTGCCCGACACCAACTGCACTCGATTCCTCGCGCGATTCCCGTCCTGCTGCATCATTCAAAGCAACTGGCCGCTCACCCACACTGCCGGAAAGCTCTTTGTCTCCGCGCGGTGCGACGACGGGCCCACGCTCAACTGAAGGCAGCCTCAGCCCCTTCAGTGCTGCTGCTTTAAGAACTGCATAGTTCTTCCGCTGCTCCCCCGAGAGTCCAGCTAGGGACCCTCTAGCCTTCACGCTCAAGTAGGGAAGAATTACCCCTGCTCGCCATTTTTGCGGAACACAGTAGGAGTCTAGCCTGACCTCGGCATCAGCGAACCAATCCAGCACAAGCGCTTCCTGGGAGGGCATATCTACGAGCACTCTTTGCAGCATGCTCATGCAATATAATCTCCCATCCATCTCGCTGCAACCTTGTGCTTGCTGCCCGATCGGTGAGGCAGTGGCGTTGTTAGCGCTTCTCAAACGCTCACTCCTTAGGCGTTCCGCTGCTAACTCCGCCTCAGCGATCTTCAATTTCGCCTGCAGTAGGGCCATCTCGTCAGAGAACGACATAGCTGACCTAATCCTGGCGCTTGCTGCCTCGTCAGCCCTAACACTCAGCTCCATCTCACCATACCTAGCTAACCGCCCCCATTATCACAGGACTGCTCATGAAGCACCCCCTACATGTCATGGTGAGCCACGCACCCAGGATCAAGTGAGGTACTGACCTGCGTAGCTCGGTGCCTGTAGAGATGCCGCACCGGTGCAGATGGGGTATCCATTTAAGCGCGGCTCCTTCAGCCGAGGTGCCCGCAAAACGGCCAGCTGACTTCTCGCCTGCCGACAGCTCGCTGCTCCTGCCGCTCCACGCTCAATGGGCTGCTGATGCCTCCACTGACCGCACTGACTCCACTGATGCCCCCACTGATGCCTCCACTGACCACTGACCGAGGCCGCAGAGATTGCCTCGGTCTCCGTTGAGAAGTTCGTTGAGCGCCTGTCGAGCCACTTCTCCACCTGGCTGGCGAGCTCGCTGCTCCCGCCGATCTCGTTCAGCAGAGCGCGATTTCTCCGCGTGCTCCGTCCGTCGAAGGCCCGTCGCGCTCGCCGGCTGGCTGAGTCGTCGCTGTTGAAGATCCTGTCGGCTGCGCCAGTTATCTTTGTGGGTGTTCTTTTCCCCGGGGCTCCTTCTCCAAGCCGCAGCAGCGCTGAGGATCTGATTCGGGTATCCGAAACCGACAAACGCAGCCTCCGATACAAAACTTTACATTTATCTACAGCCCGGCGGGCGACTAAAAAACAGTACTCGCGCGGAGCCCGAAGACGACGGGCTGAGCTCTCCTGCGCCCGGACCGCGTCTCTCTGTCTTCATTTTCCATTCCTCTTGCAGCTGAGGGCCGAGGAAGAAGGAAAAGCTAGTCGTCTTCGTCGGTGGCTATCCAATGTGGTGGCGGTTGGGACATCCGGTGCGAGCAGGCGAGGCGTTTGTCGGAATGCACGGCGTTCGAAAGCGCCGCGCAACACGTGCTTTCCATTTCCGCGCTGCTCGCCCCAGGGCCCGCGCCAGTTCGTGCGTCGAAGCGCCCGACACACTCCTTTACTCCTCGCGCTATACAGCTTCTTGCTTCAAAAACAAGAGACTTTTACAGCAAAGCTATATACCCCTCCAAGCAGATTGGCAAGTTCAGCTACGGCTCCTCAAGAAAGAAAGCAGGAAGCGTTTGCAAGATGAAACACCGGTTGGCATCCTTGCACCGCTCAAGCCCTTCTCGCGTCCGGGCGAGGTATTCGCGAATAAAGTGTATGCAAATGCAGCGTGTACACCACACATTATACAAAAGTGGTCAGCCCCAGCAGGCTTTCAATTGCACCGATGCCCCCACTGTAATAGTGATGTCATACCAAATCTCTACCACTTAATTTGGCTCTGTCTTGTATTCGCCCGTAACCGCCATCAGCTGCTAACAGTAGGTCCTGCACCTGTGACTGAACTGGAGCACGTTAGTCGTCTCCGTGACGACCCCGCTACTTCAGAAATAATAACGCAGTACGCCCTTGAAAACGGTCTTTACAAATCGCTGTAGCGGTCTCACAGACTCTCTCGGACTGACCTTACTTATCCACGTCCGATGCCAACAGCGACATTGCCCCTCATGACTTAGTGAACTGTGCCTTCTGTGAATTGGACCCCAAGACTAGAACTGTGTGCATTGTGTGAATTGTGACCTTACGCTTTCTCCTCCCCCTTCCCATCCTCACTTCCCCGCTGGGCTTTATGGCCTCTCGTCTTTATTAAAGTGTTTCACTCACTCAGTAAGCCAAAATATTTTATCTCCGTTGGCAAAAACGCCAAGGTGCCAAGAATATACACTTATACACTGCATGTTTCGCCCTTCCCCAGGATTCACGTTAGTGGAAATTGCCCCGAATTTTTTCGAATGTCTGGGGGAACAGCATTGGGTATAAGCAAAATCCAATTACTTTTATTTCGACAAAAAACCGCACTAACCCGACGAACACAGAGAAAAAGAATACGGCACAGGACGGCACATATTCTGGGCCTTTTTCAGTGTTCGTCGATTTGGCGCCGCATTTGTAAGGTGAATCCATACCAACCTGTCCAGCATGATGCTATAATTTTTTTATTACGTAGCCTAACGTAATGCCCATGGATTCCCTTGTGGAAATGGTGACGAATCAATGAACTTGTCCTGGGATAGCTGCATCGACGGCAAGTCGAAGGGGAGGATACAAATGCTGCCAGCTGGACTGGCAGTTCGAACAAGTCAGTGCCTACACCAGTTCAGCCAGTAAATCGCTACTGAGCATTCTTGTTACACCTTTCCTCAAGCGTTACCTTATCGAACGTTCGGGGTACTCTGCAGTATATAAAGGCCATAAAGTTTTATGCGCTTACTTTGCAATAGGTTGGGAATTAGGTGTGGCGGTCAGATGACGATGAGAAGGAAATGCGATCAGATGAACATGAAAAGGTTGTCCTGTCGAATTAAGTCCAACCGCAAACGATTAAAGGGCCCTCGTTCCCTTGGGAAGTAAGATACGTCCTCCAAGCAGACGGCCGTAGAGGAAGATGTATCCTTGTCGGAGGCAAAGCGGCACAGGTGAACAGTGGTGGTAGTCAGCTTCGACATCACAGCGATGGCAAGTAGGCCAATGTCGACTTGCGAAAGCACCTTGAAAGTGAAGCCAATGACAGGGACAAGGCAGGAGCTGAGGCCGCAGTTTTTATTTGATTGATTGTGGGGTTTATCGCGCCGACGCAACGCAGGCGATGAGGCGCACCGTAGTGGAGGGCTCCGGATTAATTTTGACCACCTGGGGATCTTTAACGTGCGCCGAAATCTCGTACACAGGGGTGTTTTTGCTTTTCGCCTTCACCAGAAAAGTGGCCGCCGCGGCCGGAAATCGAACCCGTGACCTCGGGCTCAGCAGCGCAACGCCTTAGCCACTGAGCCACCGCGGCGGGTGCCTCCGTTTTCCGGAACATCCTAAGCGCAATTAAAGTCTTAACTTTTAAGTGCGGGTGAAGATCGAGTGGTGGGGGGGGGGGGGGGGTGACAGTACTTTAGGCAACCAATGCACGTGTGACGCGCCAGAAGTATTGACACCAGCGCCAAGGAAGACAGCGCCAAGGAAGACAACCAACCACATGTCACCATGAAAGTACACCAAATTGTCCAGTTTTCGCGCTCATCATGCCTTTGCTTAGAGTAGGATGGTGGCATGATTCCGCAAAGAGGGTGAGGGGACAGATAGTCCGGAGCCGGGACACTATGCCTCCCTTACAGGGCAGACTTCGCAGAATCCACTCAACTTGGATTTAACGATGAATTTACTCGGCAAAATGGTGAATGTTCGCACGATACATGAGGCTACCAGTAACTTATAGATGTACGTGTACGACCTGAAGGGCATCGGTACGAATCACGGTGCGTGCTACTTGTGGAAAGAAGATGGCGGATACTTAAGACAGTGCTTTCTGAGTCGCTACAAGCTCCAGAGGATGATGAAGGGGTCTCCGATACCATAAAATGTGACGTCTTGCAGAGGGCTGTGGGCTACTAAATCAAATGGCAGTGACAGCAACGACTCAGTCCTGAAGTGTGAATAAGGATCTTCGCGGCTATCGTCACATTTAGGGAAGCGCCTAGGAATGTATTCGTTATGCCCGCATTCCACTTGTAATCCCCTTGAAAATTGCGTTTGTTTTTCAGTTCGGACTTTAAAGCACGAAGACACAGCTGTACGGCCACAAGTATAGTCTGACCCGCCGCGGTCTCAGTGGCTGAGGCGTTGCGCTGCTGAGCACGAAGTCGCGGGTTCGATTCCCGACCGCGGTGGCCGCTTTTCTGATGGGAGCGGAAAGCAAAAACGCCCCCGTGAACGAGATTTCGGCGCACTTTAAAGATCCCCAGGTGGACAAATTTAATCCGGAGCCCTCCACTGCGGCGCGCCTCAACGCCTGCGTTGCGTCGGCGCGTTAAATCCCACAACCGATCAAATCAATCACAAGTATAGTCTGGCTAGTGGCAGCACTGAGAGTTGCTTGCTCCCCCTAACTGCTTTCTCGGTGCAGTTAAGGCCAACCACTGATGGCATACGGGTATAGTGCACCGAACGAGCTTTTTCAATGTTGCCCCCTTTCTAACAGCAGGTCAAAGCAGTATTCAATAGGCAAGGATGGTTAGGAGCACGGCACATGAGTGTCTTTCACAGTTTTATATTGTCCTTTATATTATTTACCATCATTTTGAGATAACCTGTGTCTCAAGCTATTCATCACGACTTTATCCTTCTCTTGGGCGCTGAAGTGCAGCTTTGGCGTCTCGTTTCCATTAGCCAAGTCAAAGGTTTAGCCATGTCATCTTAAGGTCGGAAAGAATTACTTCATTCTGGATATCAAGTTTAGAGACTCCGAGCGCGTCAGGTGAGTGGCACCGTGCTAATACGCATCGCTGTAGCTCAATTTACCGCGTAGGGAGCTTATGCGCTTTGGAAAAAGGAACATGGCACAGAGATGACTTCTGGTACTCAGCCTTCCTGCCGCATTTTTTATTCTGTGCACAGAACTCGCCCAGGGGATGGATGATAAGGCCGAGGGCCGGCCTTATACTTGCCACGCACGTCGTCACGCCAAGGGCGCAACTTAGCGAGGTAACCTTGTGCTTATCTGTAGTCATGGCTGCAAGTGCTTCCTGGGGACGCCTTCGGGGTGTGCACGCAACTTGACTTCCTCACCTCATCCTCAGCCATTATTCTGTCAAGTTAACACTTCTAGGCAATGGCCGCTCCTTCGTCCTCCCCTTTGGTTTTCTCGATAAAATTTATAGACTCCACTTTTACCCCTACCGCAGTCATTTTATTACCCGACTTGTTTAAAGTCTGTCAACAACAGCGGCTGGGTACGACGCCACAGCATGAGTGAGGTACTATGCGCACTAGTCTCCTTGGTGCGCAGGAGTTCGCATCTTTGTTGCCCGTGTCGCCGGGTAAATAGAGTTTTTCTAAGCGGCAATTGCCGTGTCTCGCTCCATCCGGACGTTATCTCAACGGCCAACGACGACTCAAGTAAGTTTCCATTGCAACACTTACAGTTTGTGAGATGTGGTCAGGTCACAACGCTGGCATTTATTTAAAACGATTTCAATATTGCGTTTTTGTTAAAGCTGTTATCGGTACTGTTAGCGCGGAACCTTCATGCTGGCCACCTGTAGTTAAACGGCGTTAAACCGAGCTTAAACTGCACCAGATAATTGCTTGGTTTTCCTAAACATCATTGTTGGGATAACAACAAAGAGGTTACCGCAGCAACACAGCGGTTACATTCAACTAAGTAAACGCCCTAGTATTAGAAACTAATGCGTCTTTGAGCTCACTGACGCGTAATTAAAAAAATATACTCACAATTAAACAACGTGCTTTAATTCTTCCGGTAGATGGAGCTCGAACCCTGCATTTTAACGACTGGGGCACCCCAGATAAAGCAATCTAGGGTGACTCTGGTGGCTCACCCAACCTTGATCTGAGGAGTACGGTCCACCAGGAATACCCGTATGTAGAGATCAAGGTTGTTTGTGTCGTCCATGGCGTGAATGGTCTTCAGAATGACGCCGTGAGGAACGGAGTGGAAGGCCGACCTCATGTCCAGTTAGGCGCGACGCCTCCTTCTCCTGTCGCGCCTGCTCCAGCACAAACACGACGTCCCCCAGCGAGTCAGTCGTATGAGGGTGGCACCTGAAGCCACTTTGTTGTTCCCGGAGGACACAGCGTCAGTCCACAGTCCACCCCAGGTGGTCCAGGGAGGTGGCCTCCATCGACTTCGCAGCATCAGAGATCAGCCATACAGGCCTGTAGGATCCGGGCTGCGACAGCGACTTACCCGGAGTTTAGTCCAATGAGACACGATGGCGGGAGTGTTTCAGGTCTTACCCAATAAAATAGTTGCAGATGTGGAGCCACTTGGGAGAGTTAAAGATAGCGCAACATCTGGTACGTCACCCCGTCAACGGCCGCGGAACCCAGCCGTCTTGGACAGCGATGAAGACCAGCTTGCAGTTCTCGCAACGTCAGTTCACTCGTGCAAATGGACGTCACCCGTTGCTCACAATGGGCGTGAGGCCACATGTCTGGCAAAGACACGGTGGCTTGACTTGGGGCTTGGGCTGCTCTAGCGGACTGGCGGGCTACATCAAGTCAGCGAGTCCCCTCTGAGATGCCGACTGAGTTGGTGGCCGCCAGCACCACTCGCCTGCTCGTAACTTAAAGGGACGGACAACCGATTTTTGTCGCGTATATGTTCTCTAGCTCACATGAAAGCCAGCGTTTTATATAGCCCGGTAACCACAAGCAATTTATAAATAAATTGGCAGAAATAATTTTAATTTGGCAGCAAACTTTCTTAAAACGGTAGGGTGGCGGGTCGCAGTGTCGAAAGTTGACACTACAATATGTGTCCCGGTCACGTGACCTGCAAACCTACCAGCTATTGTAACTGCTGAAACGTTTATTTACTTATCAAAAACCTTTTAACGCGACTATTTTTATAAGTTTCAATTGCGTATGCATTTTTAAACATTACTTTTGAAAAACTTTAAGACACGCCACCCGCCGTCGCTGGGTGGCTCTCAGTGTGGCTAACCGAGCCTCCGTGCCCAGAATCAACGGCAGCGTTCAGTAAACAGACCCAGCGAAGGAGCTTTGACGATTCTGCCTGAGTCAGGGGCGTTTGTTCTGCCAAAATATTTGATTTCAGTTTCCAAGTACGCCAACGGCAGCTTAACAAAAAGCTGTGCCCGGGGAGAATCGAACTTCCGACCACCACAACGTGTAGCCCGATTCTATCTATCGTCTATCCCAACAGATGGCGCATTCGTGCAAGATAGACTGCTGAATTAAAAAAAAAAACACCTAAAGAAATAAGAAAGCCTGCGATTCGCACTTTTTTTAGCTGGGGACAAGTTTTTAAACGTCGTTTTTCATTTCGCATACAAACAAAAGTAAGTTGCCGCGCTATATGTCATGGTTGCCAGCATTATTTTGGGGGGACACATACGGTTCGTAGATCTAAAAATTTCGATTTCGATTAAAACGTTCTAGGGCGTTATCAGCAAGGCCGTTTCCCGTTAAGGTGCTTTAAGTGATGCTCTTTCATTTGGGATAGAGAATACATACTCGACAAAAATCGGTTGTCTGTCCCTTTAAGGTCGTGACGAGGCTTTGAAGATGCATCACTCCTCGGCTGGGTCTCTTCAGGGGACCATCGTGGAGCAACTGGGTCTCTTCAGGGGACCATCGTGGAGCAAAGTGTCCCTCAACATCGCGTTCGGCGCTGCTTGGATCTCCACCTGCGTTCACCATCCACCTCGTTGTGGGCTGTCCAGTCTTCTGGCTCTCCGCTGTAGCTGGTTGCGGCGTGCGTTCAGCCTCACCAGTTCCAGTGGAGTCGTGCGCTGCGCGGCACCTGCCCCGTTAACGTAGCCTTGTCGGGGCTGCACAAGACAGCTTCCAGGAATTTGGCTTCCGGATCCTCAACGCAAGTGGCCATGTTCTTTCTAAATTTGCCCCAATTATGCATTGCATATGCCTTGGTGTAGGCACGTCTTCGGTTTTCCATGGGTGTGACCAGGATGTGGTAGCGGTCCGGCCCGTATGTGCTGGTGGATGATTACCATGAGTAAGAGCATTGCTGCGTCACAAGGGCCAAGTAGATGTGGCTTGATTAGTCCGTGCCTCGACAGCCAGGCCAGACCACAAGCAGGCCTAAGGAACTGGTGCCGTCCAGCAGCAGCCGTTCCTTGTGTGTGCGACAAGGACTCTCCCATTATTCTTTGAGTGCGTGGAATCCCAAGCCCATTTTTGTCTATGTAAAACAATGAGCTCCATTTTAATTTGATGTAACAGGGATCCTTTATTACAAAAGCAGAGCTGTAACGCAAGTCAGATGAATCAGGAAAGTCTACATATTTAGAAAGCGAGAATATTTTACGTGTTTTTTAGGGAAGAGTGAAAAAATTCTAATGCCGAACTTAAGCGACTCTTGCCGCGTGGAGTGAAGATCACGCTATCTGCAGGTGACATCTTTATCTGGTGTGCCTCACGTCCTCGATGATCTACACAGCAGCGCCTCCAGAAAGCCCACTATAACATATCTAGCTACCTCGCATGTCGTGGCCTTCAACAGTCCCCCGATAAGAGCGTAGCCATGGCCTTTGCACGAAAAAAACATAGATTGTTATCCACTGATTCTAGGCAGCCGCGCACTCTCATATGCACTAGTTCAAGGATATGTTGAAATTTTAATAGATCGCAACTTCACCTGGTCACCCGAGGTTAAACAGTTACGGGCCCACATTTCTTCGGAAACTCCGGTTTAGGAATGTATTGCGGGCTTACGCTGGGGCAGTGATTACCATTCAATGGTTATGCTGCACAACAGCTGTGTGGATGGTTGGCTGAAGAACAGCCTCGTTATCCTACAACGAATATCAGACACAAGCGAGAAGAGTCTTGAGGCAGCAAGGAACGACAATTTACGCATCTGCCTTGGGCTTCCGAAGGGATATTAGAGCGTCGGAAACCTTGCACAAGCACGTTGTTTGCCTTTTGACGTTATTAGGAAACAGGAGACTCCCGTGTGCACCTCAGGCATCGGCTTCTCTCTGGAAATCAATTTTTTAGTATTGCAACCTCAAGCTGCTCGAGATCTGGATTTGCCCAAGCAGTTTGCAGTATGTCCCTGTTAATTCCAAGACCAAACATATAACGTCTCCCCTTATACCTCCTTGGAACGTTACTCCCTTACAAATTCAGTGTCGCATCCCTGGAATTGGCCCCAAGAAGACAATGCCCTGGACAGAAATACTGCATATCGTGCTAGAATACATGCATAAAACGCATTCGGCTAGAACTCAAATATTTACGGATGCATCGTCCTCCCCGCAAAGCTCTTCACCTGGATAGTACGTGCCACTTACTGGTAACATGTTTTCATTTTGTCTGGAGCGAGCAACGTCATCTACAGCGGCTGAGCTGTATGCACTCAAAGAAGCAATTGTCTACATCCTACACCACGAGCGGCATCACTGGAGAATTTTTACAGACTCCAAGGCAGCTATGCAAGTTTTGTCAGGAAAGAGCAGGTCTTCCGCCCACCATACCGGAGCCTCCGACGTCTACCTTCACAACCTCGCTTGCATTGCTGGAAACAGTATAAAATGGAAATGGATACCTGGCCATTGTGGTATTATTGGAAATAAAAAAGCAACAAAGCGGCCCGTATGTGCCTTAACCACAGGAAATAATGTAAAGTTGTGTGCAGTGTTTTGCCGCATCGCTTTCCAGTAACTGAAAGAAACCGGCTATGGTGTAACCAACCGAATAAAGAAGTCTTTTTACACGCGATTGACCAGGAATTGAAATGAAAACTTCCGAGACAGCTCCCTCGTAGCCTAGAGACATTATATCATCGCCTGCGACAGAATTCGGTCTACACCAACAGTTGCCTTTTTCGCCTCGAACTGACAACCAACCCGTACTGCGACAACGTTTCTTCAGTAAAAACCGTTGAACATGTGTTATTAGAATGAGTGACCTACTTGGCACCAAGATTTATTTATTTATTTTTTATTATACCTCAAATGCCCCAGTACGGGGTGTTACATGAGGGGTGGGCTGTGGTACAAATTTCTTTCAACGTGGGTTTTGAACAGAACCGGGCTTGAGTGGTGCACGACGTCGGGTGGAAGATCATTCCAATCCTTTGCTGTTTGAACAAAAAACGAGCGAAGGTGGGCAGTTGTTCGGGCATGCGCAGGATAAACAGTGTTGCGGTGGCTAGTACGAGAAGAGATTCGATGTGCGGGCATGATACTGGATGCGTCAGACGATGAATGAAAGAATTTGTGAAAAAGGGTTAGTCTAGCGGCCTTGCGTCGCAATTCTAGATTCTGAAGTTGTGCTTGGCTTTTCAGATTAGTGACACTTGAGTGATGTGAATAATCAGAGTAAATAAACCTTGCTGCCCTATTCTGAATAGATTCCAACATTATAGATAGATTGGATTGGTGCGGGTCCCAGACGGCGCAAGCGTATTCGAGTTTCGGGCGTACTAATGTTAGGTAGGCTAAACGTTTTACAGGAGGAGGGGAAAGGCGTACGTTTCGTCTGAGGTAGCCAAGAACTTTATTTGCTTCGTTACAGATATTTATTATGTGGGGTGTCCAATTAAGATCGGGAGTTATGTTTATACCTAAATACCTATAGGAGTCCACGGGGGATAACTTAGAGCCGAAAAGAAAGTATGTTGGAGCCGGGTAATGTTTCCTACGATGAAAAGAAACGACAGACGTTTTGTTAATTTTCAGAGTCATTAGCCAATTCCTGCACCATGTTTCAATTGTTAATAGATCGTTTTGGAGAATGCAGGAGTCATTAGGGTCATTAATTGGGCGATAAATGACGCAGTCATCTGCGAATATTATTATTATTAGGCATATATTATTAGGCAGGTCGTTTATATAAATTAAGAACAGGAGGGGACCGAGGACCGTACCCTGGGGCACGCCTGAGACTACTTGACAACGGGATGATGATGTCTGGTTGGCACAAACGAACTGTTCACGGCTTGAAAGAAAATTTTGGATCCAGTTTAAAACGGCAGGGTCAAGGTTTAAGCGCGAAAGTTTTAGAAAGAGTCGTTTATGGGGTACCTTATCAAAAGCTTTTTCGAAATCTAGAAAGAGAGCGTCAACAGGAATATTGTGATCAAGACATGAGCTGATATCGTTAATAAAAAGCGCGAGTTGGGTGTCACATGAGAGGCCTTTCTGAAAACTGTGCTGACTGGGGTGGAAAAAATTTACAGACGAAAGAAATTTGACGGTTTGAGAGTAGATAATATGTTCCATAAGTTTACAGCATATGCATATTAGTGGTATTGGACGGTAGCTGGAGGGTGAGGATGACGGACCTTTCTTGGGAATTGGAATGATCTTGCCGACCTTGCAGTCTCGTGGCACCCCTCCAGATGACAGTGATTGCTGAAAGATATGAGACAATATAACAGCAGAAAAATGTTTAGTGTTTATCAGAACTTTAGGATTTATGCAGTCAATACCAGCTGATGACGTCAGTTTTAATGACTCGATCACTTTAATGATGCCGTGAGCTTCGAAGATGACGTTAGGCATAACAGGGAAATCATGGGTGGAAGCACAAGGAAGTATATCTTCGGGTTCATCAGTAAAGACAGAACAAAATGTAGAATTTAGTGTTTCTGCGACATAGGACTCCGGTATTGTAACATTTTGTGGATCGCATAACGAGATAGGTTTCGTATGAGTGGGGTTAATGGCCTTCCAGAACTGTTTGGGGTTAGTGCGTATCATGTCTGGGAGGGTAGACGAGAAGAACGTTCGTTTAGCATTTGAAATCATGGATTCGTAAAGTTTTTCAGTATTACGATACTTTTCCCATGCTTGCTTGGAATTCGACGCCTTAGCCGAGCGGAAATGTCTCTTCTTTTTGTTGTTAAGGCGTTTTAATGCGTTGTTGTACCACGGAGAAGTAGGGCGTTCTGTAATGGTGATGGTAGGAATATAGGTGTTCATTAATTGCTGCATTTTCTCTTTAAAAAGCTCCCAGTTTTCGTCAACAGACCGTTTCCAGAAATCTATAAGAAACCAATCGCAGAAAGAGGAAAGTTCGTTATTCATACTTTCATAATCGGCTTTGTCGTATAGGGTTATTCTTTTCTTAATTTTGGGGGGGTTCGGTAAGTTGTATTGGAAACTCGCATGAATGACTGAGTGATCGCTTATACCGGTTAGATTAGAAACCGACGAAATTTTATCAGGTTCGGACGTTAGGAGTAAATCTAGCAAGCTTGTTGAATTATGGGTTGTTCGTGTAGGGAATGTTATCACTTGGGATAAATTGAACATTAGGCAAGTATGTACAAAGTCACTTTCAATATTATTTTTTGAAGTTGTTAATGCTAAGTTGGACCAATTTATTGAGGGAAAGTTGAAGTCTCCGAATAGCAGGAGAGGGGAACCGTCCGAATCTGAAGTTGCCATTTGGAGAGCATCATTAAAGTTGCCAATAAAAAATTGCCCCCGCCTCCCCGAAGGGAATCGTGAGGAAGTGCGAATGCATTTCTTGCGCCGAGAGTACACGGCGTAGTAATTCTGACATCGCCTTGAGAGGCGCCCAGCCAGCGAACGGTCTAAACTGGAGCAGAGCGAGCCAGGAGACTAGCGAGAGAGCGCGCGCGAGCCGACCCACGGAGTTGATTGATTGATTGGCTGTTTATTGGAGGAGGTCATAAGACCCTGAAGGGGATGGGGGAGAGTGGGAAAGGGAAAAAAATATGAAAATAAAAGTAATCGATAACACATTTGCACTTTTTGTCCCATTAGAAAGTCAGTTCGCACTTGTCACAGAATCACTGACCCATACAGGGCTGGTCTGGCAGTTTATCGCTGCATATACAGGGTGTCCCAGCTATCATGCACCAGGATTTTAAAAAAAGAGAAATTGCGTAACTCGAAGAAAACCTAGTGCATAATGTTTGCAGTACTGTGAAGAATCGGAGAGTAATTTTCTCGTTAATGAGACTTAATTAATTAATTGTAATTAATTATCTAACTCGAGAAATACTGTCCTAATCACTAAAGTGTCAATGAGGCACTTGTAGGTAACCACGAGGGGCATCTAACTGCGCTATTTACAGCGACGAACTAATTGCGTACTCATTTATTCTGACTGATAACGGAAACCCGCGAAATATGAAAAATACCACGTGACGACGCTTACACGCGCATTGTAAAGCAGCGTCCCCAAACAAAGCTGATTGAAAGCAACTGCTTCGTGTGTTACCCGCCCGAAGACACAGCGCATCACCTTGATAATAGCATGCATGGAAGGAGCAGCAGCAGCAAGATTCGCGGGACGCGTGTGCAGATAAGGAACAAACTCGGTCGCGATTTCTTCTTTCTTTCTTTTGTCTATTTCATTCTGGCTAACTCAGAGGCAGCCTGTTTGATGGCGTTGCTTTACGGTGCGCGCGGAGGCGCCGTCACGTGGTATTTTTCATATTTCGCGGGTTTCCTTTATCAGTCAGAATAAATGTGTACGCAATTAGTTCATCGCTGAAAATAGCGCAGTTAGATGCCCCTCGTGGTTACCTACAAGTGCCTCATTGACACTTTAGTGATTAGGACAGTATTTCTCGAGTTAGATAATTAATTACAATTCGTTAATTAAGTCGCATTAAAGAAAAAAATACTGTGCGCTTCTTCACAGTACTGCAAACATTATGCACCTGGTTTCTTTCGAGTTACGCCTTTACTCTTTTTTTAAATCTTGGTGCATGATAGCTGGGACACCCTATAGGGGGGCACGCCGCGCCGAGCGCACCGAGCCAGGTGGCTGAGAGAGGAGGCGAGCGCAAGGGGAGAGGGACGCGCGCAGCGGCGCACGGCAGCTGCAGCCGAGCGAGGGGAGAGGAGGTGCGGGTGCGTGACGTCACGGCGCGGGGAGGGAAAGTGACACGCAGCGGCGCACGGCAGCTGCCGGGGAGAGGGGTGGAGTGTGTGACGTCACGGCGCGGGGAAGGGAGAGGGACGCGCGCGCGCACGCCGTCGCGCCGCGAGGAGTGGTGAGGGGCGTGTCGTCACGTGGTGAGTGACGTCACTGCGCCGTTGCTACCGACGCTCCTCTCCGCTCCATGCCGTTGCTAGGGAGAGGAGGACTGCGGACGCCGCCGCCGCCGCCGCCGCCGCCGGCGGTGGAAGGTTTGGGGTCGCTTATAAAGTGCATTCGCACTTAAAAGAGGAATCGGAGTCAGGGGGGCGGTAGCAGACGCCAATTATAATGGGTGGGGCTGCAGCTTTGCAGCGGATGAAGATAATTTCAAGGCAAGAAGGAAAGTCTACCGCGCAGCATTGCAAACTGTGGTGAGCAGCGATTAAGACCCCACCCCCCCCCGTTTGTTTTGGCGATCACAGCGGAAAATATCAAAATCAGTAAGCATAAGAAGCAACTCTGAGTCGAAGATAGATGAATTCAACCATGTTTCGGTTAGTACTACTAATTTACATTCGGTAGCCTGGATGAGACTGTGCAGGGAATCGCGTTTAGGCAATAGGCTCCTAAGTTAGTATAAATAACTGATAGAAAGTTTTTCGATTGAACATGGGCTTTAGTTGGTAGCTATGGTGCACGTGGGAGCACAGTTTGTGTAGTCGGGTCAAAAATGTAAGTCACCTCATCGATGGTTAATTTACGGTATGCGAGCTTATAAGGTCGGGACTGGGCTTTCCCAAATTCGATCAGTCGTTTTTGTATCAGACGGGTGTTGGGGGAGTAATCTTGTGAAATGCTGTATGTAGAATTTTTTAGTTTTTTTGCGTTCGCTAAAATAAGGTCTTTATCTTTGAAATGCGTGAACTTTACAATTATGGGCCTATCGTTGCTAGGATGGAAAGTTCCCAGTCGGTGTGCGCGTTCAATATCACGTGGGTTACAGTCAGATTGAGGGCAGCCTTGCAGTGATCTATAATTAAAGCCTCGGATTGGGCCCACGTTTCGCGTCCGGAATCTTTGTGTCCATAAAAGATAAGGTTATTTCGTCGGGCTCTATCGTTAAAATCGTCCATACTGCAAGCTAGTTCAGCGATTTGTTCGGAATTTTGTACAGCGATGGAACGGATTTCCTCGACGTCTGTTTTAAATGTGGCTACGTTCGCACAGTCTGCTTCAATTTCGGCAAGCCTTTCGTTCATGTTTTCAAAAGTTTTATCATACTGGGACAGTGTAGTTTGAATGCTTTTCATTTCTTTTAGGAGGGATGATCGAACTTCATCAAGGGCTGACAGTACGTCGCCATCTGTTTGGGTGGAGGATGAACGGGTAGTAGGGCCTGGGTTTTCTTCTGTCTCCGGAGAGCAACAACAGGTTTAGTAAGCAGTAGCAGTAATGATAAAGGGCATCAATGCAATACCGTGGGCTCGACAACACTATCAACGCATAATGCCCTGTAGGCTTGGCAAATATGGAGAAGCGGTTTGTTACCTGCATGAAAAACAGGCATCGCAGGTGAGCGTTCGCCATCGATACGCTGTTGCCGAGCCCACTGGAGGGGCCACGGGTGACGCTGGTGCTTTTATGGTAACGGTGTGGCGCCGGTGTCGGGTTGGTGACGTGGGAACCACGTGACTTCAGGGAGTGCAGTAGGCGGGGCAGAACAGGAGGCAGTTTGGCGATGCAGCGGTCATGAAGGGGGCTGTCAGTGATGGGCGGTAGTGGCAAGTCGATTGGGCGCTGTGGTCGCCGGTGCAGTGAGGCTCCGTGCGGAAGACTGTCGGAACACCTGCCCAGACGACAATCTGCATGAAAAACAGGCATCGCAGGTGAGCGTTCGCCATCGATACGCTGTCGATACGCTGTTGAATATATTGAGCGCCTAGATTAAGGGCCGGTACAATAGCAAATCATATTTTAGAATGTTCGAATTGTGTTGTTCCTGCATGCAGCGTCGTAAGAGAACGCATGTAAGACTTGTACGAGTTCAATTGCCGAAGTAAAAAGCAAGAAATTGTGGGTGTTGAGGAATTTTTTGCAGAAACGTGGTTAGTATTTCATTCAAAATAATTTTGGGGGTAGGGGGACTCTCAAAGCAGCGTCAGGCTCTAAGAGGTTTGTTTTTTATTTTAAAAGTGTGACTTCTGTGGCACAATCTGAAACGTTGTCCGTCAAGCACGTCAAGCCACACCAGTGGTTTTTTTTTTCTGCCACCTCTTTTGAGGACCTGTTTTCTCTACATCACCGACGCCTACCAGAGAAGCATGTAGGTGATCGCAAACGCCGGCAAAACTCTCTGCTTTTTCAATGAAGAGCCTTCTCTGTGTGTGTCTCTTTGTAATACCGAGTCGGTGCATTATCGCGACGTTTGGATAATGCTGGTCGTTAAATTCTTTACATTTGTTTCCTTTTTCCAGTCGCTCCAAAATGTCGATCATACTCGTGATCATTGTTGCTGCCACGCGTCTGGCTGCGATCATGGCCGATACCTCTGGACAAGTCGTAACCACAACAAGCGGAACCATAAGAGGAATCGTTCGGACGACGACAACGGGCTCCGTGAACGCCTTTTTGGGAATACCCTTCGCCGAGCCGCCGATCGGAGAGCTTCGTTTCAAGAAACCGGTACCTAAAAAGCCCTGGGAAGGAGTCCTAAACACGACCGCGTTGCCGCCCCTCTGTCCCCAGAGTCCCGCCCATGTCAACGCTTATTTCCAAGTAACGGAGGCCGATGCCATGTCAGAAGATTGCCTCTTTCTAAACGTGTTCGCACCAGCTGGTAACGACGCGGACCTCAAGCCCATCGTCGTGTACATCCATGGTGGCGGCTTCACCTTCGGGGGAATATCTATGAAGATCTTCGATCCCTCAGAGCTGGCGGCACGGGGTGACCTGGTTGTAGTTGTTGCCGCGTACCGACTTGGGGCTTTGGGATTCCTGTACATGGGCGTGGAAGATGCGCCAGGAAACATGGGTCTCTACGACCAACTGCTCGCTCTGCGCTGGGTCAGGGACAATGCCAATGCTTTCGGCGGCGACGCCGACAAGGTAACAATTATGGGTGAGAGCGCTGGATCCATCTCCGTCGGCATTCACCTAATATCGCCTAAAAGCGAGGGTCTTTTTCGGCGTGCCGTCATGCAAAGCGGTAGTGCCTTTAGCAATCAGCTCAAAATGGACAAAGCGCGGTCAGCCCGCAAGGCGCGTGCCATCGTGACGTACTTCACCTGCGACAAACGGGAGAACGGTTCGCGAAATCTCAGCATGAAAGATTTCGTGGCCTGCCTGAGGTCCAAGAACTACAGGGACATTTTAAAGGCGACCGAGAGCTTTAACCCAACAAAACTCGACGGATTTTTTCCTGTCGCTGGGGAGGAGTTTCTGCCAGAGAAGCCAGGAGTTCTGCTCGAGCGTGTAGCACCGAACGCTCGCGAGGTGCTAGTGAGCGTATGCGCAGCGGAGGGCGATTTCTTCGTTTATTACTTGCTTACTAAGTTGCAACGACTGAACGACATCAACCTGCTCACAAAGTGCCAGGTAGACCTGTTTCTCACAGCCATTTTGACAGCAATCACGAGGGCTGAGCCGGAGGAAATCATCGAGCACTACTTCGACCACATCAACCTTGGGAACGGCACGGAGGTGGCGTACGCAGCCTCCGACCTTTTGGGTGACCTCCTGTTTCTGTGTCCCACTCTGGGCTTTGCGAAGTTGTTGTCTTCTCGTCAGCACACGTCAGTGTACGCGTTCCTCTTCTCGCACAAACTTTCTTTCCTCGGGTGGCAGGAGTGGATGCGTCCCACGCATGCCGACGACATCTTCTTCACCCTTGGGTCTGCGCTAAGCATGGGCGTCAAGCCGTCCGAGTCCGACGTGAAGGCAACGGAGAACTTGGTACACGTCATCTCGACGTTCAGCCACACAGGGTGAGAACCAATACCTTACTTGAGTTCTCGCAAAACAAAGCAGTGGACGACCCCACTGAATCGAAAGGCTGTGTTCCCTTTGACGCCCCACACGAAGGCGCTATAAATACGCTGTGGCCAGCTTATCCCTCCTGAAGCCCTGCTGGCCCTTCCGTATAGACCGTCCTCACGGCCCCACGTCATAGAGATGGGCTCGATGGGCATGCCGACATTAACTGCAGTGAAAATAATGAATACAATAATAAAAAATGAAGAATAAGGGCCTTAACGAAAATAAACAGGCAAAAACAAGGTATCATGTGAATAAAAAGGCGGCACGGTCCGTGCGGTAAACGGACAACCACTTCAACTGCGGAGTCTAGGTCCCAACTGTAGGTAGTAAGGTGGCGAACGCGTGCCCTTTGGCCCCCTTGTTCGAAAACACACACTTGGCCTATGTTGGCGCCGTTGAAATTGGCAAGTGTTGTGCCTTCGGATGATAATCTGCAAAAGGTGTGCAGGTGAGGAGGTATACGTGCAATCGTGGACGCCGGAGTCACATCCGCGTACATATTTACTTGTGTATTTCAACACGAATTTCGAGACTCACGTGCCGCTAGGAGTGAATCTGAAACGTGGACTCGTGCCACAACACTATACAAAGCAGCAGCGCGATCACTATCTGTGCATGTTCGCTTTAGCCGCATTTTCGCTGTTACCATTTATACTCGCTGAAGGCGGTAGTTAGCGTGGCTAATTAATGGGTGATATATCCAGTGGTTACGCATGTGTGATCCATAGGTGGGTCACGAGGGGATTACCGGTGAGCCATTAGTAATTTACTGGTCACGAATCTCTCGTTTGTCATCTACGAGTGATCCACCGATGCGGGACGAATGCGTCACTGATGGATCAGCAGTGACTCACTGGATATTTGTAGACCCAGTCACGCACGGCTGACCCCGCGCATCACTCTCGTGTGGGTAACCAGTGAATCGCTAGAAATTTGATGGCCGCAAGATACTGGTGAGTGACCCACTCAAGGGTGACGTGGCCCACCCCTGGGTGAGGAGGTCCTTATATGACCCGCCAGATGTTCACAAATGGATCAACGGTGCGTCACTACCAGTTGGTGGGTTGCGAGTAACCAGGAGGCTACCGATTCTGAGGCGGCGTGACCCACCAGTGGCCCATCCATAACCCATGGTTAGATCAAGAGTCACCTCTGCGTCACTAGTGATTTTGGGTCATCGCTTAGTGGTGCCTTATCCACCCTTATTAACCCGTGAGTCACCTGCCGTGATGGGTGGCCAATAGTGTAACTGAGGTGTGTCGGGGCGGGTAATCACTGCTCGGTGACTAGTGGCGCTGATTTTCAGTTGGTCAGTGAACCGTCAGAAAGCAGATCCACTTGTGACCCTGACAGACAGACATAGAAATGTCAGCGTTTATGTAGCCCAAGAAGGAAATACTACGTCGTGATTATTTCGACAGGCATCAATACACTCAAGTTACCCGTTATTTTTCCATTTAGCATATGCAGTTGAACGATTGTCGGCTGAGCGCCCTGTGCATATCGCCGACAGTACGGAACAGCACAGCTCCCGTGTTCTCCTTCCAATGAACTGAACATTTCTTGCGGGCCACCAAAGCGCCTCTGTACGATTTTGTAAAGATTCACAAGCTGTCACAACATGAATGAAATATCACAACGAAACAATATGTAAATATTTTCAGAAAAATCAGAAATACTTAAATCGCGTAAAAATGTCTGATCTCTTCTCTCGAGCGCAACGTTTAGTTTCCGTGGCATTTAAGGCGCAAAATACAAATCTCCCTCCTGCACGCAATGTAACCGTTGAGCTGCGGAAACCTGCAGTCCTCAGCTGTGACCCGAGGGAGGGAGGGATCAGTGACAGCTGGTAGGACGGGTCGCGCGTGCAGCCAGAGCTACACAGGCTCGTCCCCTTTTAACGAAGAGACGCTTATCTTTAAATAAGTTTCTATAAAATAATTTCCCTACTTCCCCTAGAATTCTAAAATACTCGGTGCAATTGTCATTACGTTTTTACGTATGTATACTATTTACCGTAAACATTTTGCAATCGCATATGTCTACTAAGCCTATTTTCGAGATACTGGGAACGCATTGAGACGCCGTTTGACACGTTATTTTAAACTGCTTAGGAGCCCCGTGGTCAGCGGGGTACTATTGGAAAGGGAAGGCTGTGACGACTTTCCGCCGAATACCTCATCTGCCCTCCCCTTTAATCGCGACTTGTTTTGGGTGACCAGGGCGCAAACTTTTTCTCTGTCTCGCTCTGTACATTCTCGTTGACATTCTTTAGGGGTTGGAACGAAACTAATGTGCTGTTCTCTATATTGCAGAGTTCCACAAGTAATCAACGGAACGAAATGGCCAAAGTTCGACAAAGATGGGCAATACCTGCTCATTCGTGAAGGCCCTGCTGTTCTTGCAAAGCATCTTCGGCAAACTTCATGCGATTTTTTGAACAGAGTCCTGCCTTATGAATGAGAACTTCAGCCTCCCCTGCTTTAGGAATAAATTTTCTTGACAGGTCGTTCTATAACAATTAACAAAAAAACCTTGGCCACGTGACACCTGAAGAGGGGCGAAGCATGCAGTGTACAAGTGTAGCCAAAGATTGTAGGTCTCTCCCTTGCCACACGGCGAGCGCTGATTGGGCGCCGAAGAAGCGCGGGTGGGAGGAACAATCGCGCTCTCGCTGAAGCGGTGGCGCCCTCTCGTGCGTTGGACCGGCTTTAAACGAGACTGGCCGAAACTTGACTTCGTGTCACACGCCGCGGCATGCTAAGAAGCGTGCTTTACAGGAGAAAACCTGGCGTTCGAAACATATTCCCAGACGGAATTTAACATTTATGTTATTAATGCTATGAAATCCTGATTGTCCCACTATTTCAAATTAGTGTAAATCATGTTAGTCTCTTTTTAGCCGGATTCATTCATTATTCACTGGTTTTTTTTTACCGTCGTTTGACAACTTTATTTGCCGTGACGACATAAATATACGACAGGAGACGCCGACAGCCCGACCACCTAAGGTGCTTCGCCCCTAAAATTCATGATGCAACAATTATTTTGCACGTCAAGCTTCGACTCAGGTAGCTGCACCAGAATTACGTCGATCGGGGTGCGCCGATACCGTCCCCGGGCCGCGCTAAACACACCTGGTTGACATTAACAAAGTGTTTTGCAAGCACGAAATGGTGGGAAACAAAAGTAACAATTGGGTATTAGTAAAGGCGTAACGGAAAAATGTCATGAGAAATGTAACGGGAAATGCTTCAAATGTCTCGGGCATAGCGGTTGCCATGTGGTTGATATTGGGTTCTTTCTTTTCAGTCTGAAATAAGAGGTTACCAGGCCCCCATGAACTTGTTTTCTACTACAATGTGCTTTGTATGCGTCAAATTTATCAATTAAACGTGTACCTGCATGCTTTACCACGTGTACTTTGTACTTGCTTTACCATGTGCCTTTGCAATCGTGACATAGTCATCCATAGTACGCACATCACACTCATTCCAGATAGATGCGCTTGACTCTAATATTAGTGCTTTTAGCCAATTTTCTTATCCTTTGGGGAGGCAGACGGTATGGCGGTGGGCGTCCGTACACACCTACAAACAGATAGACAAATTGACCGACAGAGAGAGGGGGGGGGGGGGCGGAACCACGCAAAAACAGTTTTCACCCGAACTCTACCAATTTGAGCTAAACTAGCGAATTCTAGCCGTAATTATGGAGCTGCGAGTTTGTCTTGTAGGTTCTATTCGAAGGTTGAATTGGTCATATTCCAGTTTATGAAATTCTGTAAGGAAAAAAAAAAAATCCCTGGCCATCTCCACTAACGTGAAACCTGGGGAGGGGCGAAGCCTGCAATGTATAAGTGTATTCTTGGAGCGTTGGCGTTTTTGCCAACGGCCATGAAACCGTTGGGGGTAGAGGTACATAGCTTTGCTGTAAAAGTCTCTTGTCTTTGAAGCCCGAAGCTGTCTAGCACGAGGTGTAAACGAGTGTCCCGGTTTGGTGCGCGTTACGTTCTCGCGTGAGGCGTAAAAGAGTTTTCGGGTGCTTTAGTACCGGGGCTACCTGAGACGAAAATTACGACGATGATTACGACGACGACGACGACAGGAGACGCCAACAGCCCCAGCCCCTAAGCGGCTTCGACTCGTCACTGCACCGGCTGTTCCTCCGCGCGGCGAAAATAGTGCCTTAAACGGAGTGCAGTTGAAACTCAATTTTACGGAACCCGATTGTACGAATTTCCCGATTTAATGAACAAATACGGATTTCCCCCGCAGTTGCCCATAGGCTTAAGGCTTTTACGAACTCGAAATAACGACACAAACTTCGCCGCCAAACCTAATTTAACGAAGCAATTCGGGAAAAAAAAGCTGCACAGAAAAAAGAGGTTTTTCCTAATTTATGGCGCCTAGAATGTCTAGCAGTGGGCTCCCAGAGCATAAGCGGTAGCAGACTGCCTTCACACTTTCAAAGGAACTTCCGCACTTCTACTTCGGAGGCTTCGTCGGGCTCCACAAGCCCGCAGCACGAGCAGGAAGAGGCGTCGCCCAGTTGCTGGGAACAGCTTCGTCGGCATGGCGTGGTGGCTGCAGATCAGAACTTCGACGAGTTCCTGAACTCCCTTCCAATAGCAGGAGCCCCAAGCGTACTACTAGTACTCCTCCCCGCCAAGGCATCAAAGACTTCCTTACCTATCTTCCACCTTAATGTATACTGCATACCATAGTGTTCCCCACACGTACGCCCTAAATGACACGCTGGAGCTGGCGCGAAAGAAAACAGGGAGGCACCAACTCATCGTCAGTGGACACTTCAATGCGGCGCACCCCCTTTGGGGTTACACTTACACTAATCCAAGGGGAAATTACCTTCACAAGTACGTAGACGAGAATGGGTGGCTGATACTCAACGAGCTCAACATACCCGCTCGCACGGGCACAAGCGCCTCTCGCGATACTACGCCAGACCTCTCCCTGAGCAACCAGCAGGTTGCTCAGCAAGAGGCATTGCAAGCAAGAGGCACAAGAAAGAGGCACTGGGCAGTGATAATTTTCTTATTGAATTAATGATTTGAGGCTATGAGCTAGTCCGCACAGTGAGACGCGCCGCCCTGACAGACTGGCCCGGTTTTCGAAAAATGACGTCATCGCGCCGTAGAGGACACCACAGATCCAACGGAGGAAGGTCAATACTCCGCATGGATAGCCCAACTTATTCAGGACCAGGACGCTTGTACTACTAGCATAAAGAAATTCTGAAAATCCATGCGTGGACACGCCCCTTCTACACATATGGGAAGCTAGACGCAGCCTGCAAAAGCGCTGCAAAAAGCAGCGGCACAATAAAAAAAACTCCGCATCCGCATTGCGCAGCTCAGTGAAAAGGCGGCCAAATACGCACGCGAATTCTGCCGTGAAGTTGGCTCTCCCTTTGCGACGCCATGGTCAACGACGCGAGCACGTCAAAAACTTGGAAAATTCTTCGTTACCTCCTGGACCCCTCCTCTTCGAAGGCAACGCCATCTAACAAATTACGGGCCCTCCTGCACAACCACTCAACTGACACACTTTTGATGAACCTCGAGACAAAATTCTTCCCGCCTGGTCCTCAACAGCGCAGCACAGACTACCATGGATCCCGAACCCCGCACTGGATCAAGACATCCTAATCTCGGAGGTATGGGCGGCACTGTCCCGCATACGGAAAAACACCCTGCCAGATCCTTATGGAATTTCCAACAAGCTACTGGCCAACCACGATGAAGACTCTCTCGTGTCCCCCACCGCGTGCCTCAATAGAGTGTGGCGAGAGGGAAAGGGAGGAAGCTCGTCTACGTTCACCTCATTCCGAAACCGAACAAGACCCCTTCCATTAACAACCTACGGCCTATATCGCAAACGTCCTGCGTCGGTAAACGCATGGTGGATATCGTCCTCGCTCGCCTCCAGCGTCACCTTCACGATCGGGACCTCATACCAACCTCTATGTTTGGATTCAGACCCCACCTCTCCACCCAGGACACCCTCCTCCATATTAACGAACGAGTCGTGACCCCGGCCACCCGACACTCCCCCACGGCAATGCTGGCGTTGGGCTTCAAGGGGGCATTTGACAATGTGTCCCACTCAGTCATTTTGGCCCACCTGTGAGAGCTGCATTGCGGGGAACGCACGTACGCTTACGTGCGGGACGGGATCCGGACAGTTTATCGAACGCCGTTATATCGAACGCCGTTTTATCGAAGCCGTTTTTTCGAAAGTGTTTTTCCCAGCATTTTTATGTAACAAAACTTGCAGTAAGTTTTTTAGTTTCCTCTTCGCTATGTAATTTGCAAATCTTTCCACAGCGAGTCTACTTAACAGAATTTGTAGTCTCTATAGTTGTCTTTTATTTCCTTCGTGCATTTTGTTTTTATGATGCGCGAAATTTGTCTCCACAAATTTTGTTCTGTTCATTGCGCTAGGGGTACTGCCATTACGAATCCCCTTGTATCTCTATTTTACCCTCTGATCCGAAGTATATCACGGCATTGTGGCGTATGGACTACAATGCCTCGATATTCTTCGTACTTTTTTGTATACACCGCTTTTGTATCTAATCTAATCTAATTATTTCGCCGCATATGTTTTACATAAGTAAGGCACTTCTTGGTGCTTGTGAGTCCAATGTCAAAAACCTAACTGGAACGGTAGAAAAAGTCTCTCCCGATTTCTGCATTCCTAATTCTTAACGGGCGCTGAGTTCAGTTACTAAGAGGTTACCAAGCCTTGTCCTACTGTTCTCGATGCCTTGGTTAGAACTGACGAGAAAAAAGCTAGTTACAAAATTAGTCACCACAATTAGTCGTTTTCATCTCTCCCCACCCTCGTTGCACCCAAGCATATCAGGGGTTTTTAGCCTGTACTCTTGTACCTATTTATCATAAGGCATAAAAAAACAGTAAGCTAAAAGTAGTAACCAAAAATAGAGAAATCGTGAAGGTCTACTCAATACAGCGCCGTCGCCCGGTTACCTAAATATAAAAATGTAATATTGAAACAAATTGAGAACGAACCAACAGAATTTTATATTGCCCGTGCGATTATCTGAGCAAAGCACACAAAAACCAACAAGATGCGCTGTATGGTCTAGCGTTTTCCTTCAAGGTCACCAAGTAAACGTAAAGTTGGTGAATCGAAGGAGGGGCGTAAGAGTGTTGACGCAGAAGTAGGGAATTATACGAAATCCTGTATTTTTATCTGAGCATGATTAGCAAAACACGTAAATCGTGAAGGGATGGGCCAGTTGTCCTAGGTTAAGAGATTCCCTAGCGCGAAATCACCTATGACCACTTGCCCTACTTGACGAGTTCGCCTATGACGATTTGGCTGTGATGGGTTCACGTGTCACGAGTTCTCCTAGACTCCCCCACCTCTATCGGGGCCTCGCTTTCACTGTCGGAACCTCCCCTGTTCCATTCATATAGCACAAATCTTTCCTAAGTTCTTGGCACGACATTTCTCCAGATGCGAACAATGTGACCACATGGTCCGAGCACGAGTCGCGGGCAAACCACGTGACTAGAAAAATATGAGGAGGACAAGACTTTGGATGGGTAATGATGAAGCATGGCGCAAGGAATGTATTTGGCAACTCCAAACTAAATACCCCGATACACACCTAGGAATATTGCACACGGGGTTAGGGTTTCTACTATGGTGGATAATTCTGTAGTATAAACAAGGGGAACATACGTGCTTGAGTGCAATCAATGTAGACGCAAAAAATAAAAGAAAATGCAAATAAAGCAAAGGCGATCGAAAACACGGGAAGGACGCGTCAACATATATAGGCAGGTTTCCGTATGTAATGCACGGCAGAGACAGTGTAGAATGAAGCTAACTGCAGGTTAGGTTAATGCGACGGCCAGTTAAACAAAATAAACCCCGAAAATTACAATGAAAGCCTCAAAGCCCTCCTTTGGATAAAACGGACGTAGGTGGTTCGATAAAACGGCATTCGATAAAACGGCGTTCGATAAAACGGCCATTTTTTTCGATAAAACGGAGTTCTATAAAACGGCATTCCATAAACTGTCTAAGAACCGCGCGAGACGTCTTCACTAACAGGCAAGCGGTAATCCACGGTGGCGAAACGAAGTCCCACCCCATCAACCTGGCGAGGAGAGGCACTCCAGAGGGATCAGTACTCTCCCCAATGCAATTTAATATCCAGTGGCGTAGCCAGGGGAGGGGGAGGGGGGTGGGCTAACCGGACTTCCGCCTCCCCCCCCTCCGAAGTTTTTCCGGCCGGCGCCGTGCTGGCTTTTATGCCTGGTACCTCGCCTGTGAACAAACCTGCATATCCTACGAAAGTGCCGCTATTCGAAACATTCCCGACTCCATTCCTGCACCACGCATGATGCTTACACAAAACGAAGTGCCTGAGTACGGAAGATTGCGGAGGTGTGCAACCCCAAATGCGATAACACCTACGCGTAAGCTCAAGCACTGGAAGCCAAAGGCGTGCGTTCTGTCCCTTTATGTGTGACATGTCGCCACACGGAGAATAAATGGCCGGCCGAGTCGTTCTCGGCAGAGGAGATTGACTCGTCCCGGTATGGCCGGAGAAGCAAGGAATGGGCTGCGCTAACTCGCGGCGAAAAAAAAAAGAGCCACCGGCCATTGATGGGTGAAGACTGGTACGATGAAGGCCCGAGGTAACAGACGATATTTTTATGTGTAAGCGGGACAACGTGCAAACGGTGGTGGCAGACAATCAAGAGCGCGCACTCGCCACGGCGGCGGAACGGCCCCATCGTGTCGCCCGCGCAGCGGCGGCGCTGCGGTCGCGTTGAGATCACTCCTCCTGAAGTCGTCTGCTACTGTCCCGTGTTGAACGGCGCAAGCGAGTCAGCTTTGCTTCAGTGTAAAGCCCTTGAAGTAGATTGAAAAGAGGTATTTGGATAATACCCAGTGCAGCAAAAACAAAAGCCATCATATTACTCCCGAAAAATTGGAGTTATTGTTTGCATGTAGCAGGGCTCGTCAGTACTCGGTTAAGCGGACAGATTTCGAGACGAGGTGCCTGCTCAGCGTAAACCTATGTTTAAGCCAGGTCACAAATTAAATCTTACAATGTATTTACAAAACGCCTCACTAGTACATAAAAATGCTACGTGTATTATGAAGGAATGCCGCTGGGCTTTTGGATTTGTGGCTGCCCCTCTTAATGCGATCCTGTGCCTAAACGGTGCATTATTTTCAGGTGAGTATAACACTACTGCTTGAGTAATTTTACCAACGCATTTACTCGAAGAATGCCTCACGTACGCAGTTTGCTTGGCTATGAAATAAAAATGTTCTCATATTAGCTGCCAAAGATGCTCGTAATGGTGGATGAGGAATAAACAAGCGTCCAACTAAACAAGTCATTTGGCACTGTTTTCTGTGCATTGCGAAAACAAATTAGCCGACTTTGTACAGGAATAATCGTTATTGGGTTCGCCTCAGACCAATAGGCTACATTTCTAGCACCATCCTGAAGAGCTAGTTAACAATCCGAGTTGTCCGACACCAGCGTGGTGTCATCAGCGTATTGATACATTATCTTAGTTTTAGCAACAATAGCAAGATCATTTACAAACAAATTAAAAAGAAGTGGTGACAAAATATATCCTTGCGGGGCACCACTCTTAAGACTGATACAACTACTCAGCACTTATCCAAGTGATACTACTTGAGAACGATCCCGAAGGTAATTTTGAAACAGAGACAAATTTTACGCGGATGCCTCAACGGTATAATTTTTCGCAGACCACATCTTCGTTCACTGTACTGCTGACGGCGGTCCCCCAGATAAGGCGCATACTGTTAGAGCTAGCCGCTTTCTGCTGACCATCAATGAGATTGGCATTCCCGCAAGGCATTTTTTGTGCACGCAAAACAAAAGTACACGGTACTCTAGGTTCGTCCCAAACCCGAAGTCCTTTACGTGTAAATTGAGTAACATCAGTGAAAGAAATGGTTTCTTGATGGGTACGTGGAGTATGCCGCCCTAGAGACCACTCATTTCGCGAGTATCCGTGTGTATTTGCGCTGTCAACGTCGAAATATTACGCCGTTTGAAACGTGAAAAAACACGCGTACACACCTCGACGTTCGGTTTTCAGCGCCTCGCGCTTCAAACGCGCAAGCAAACTCAGCAGTTTTTCTTCGCAGACATGAAAAATATTACTTGGAAAATTCGGGACTCCATCCTTGCGCAAACTGAATACAATGGGACATCTATATAGCCAACGAAATACGAACTTTGGTTGGTCGCGCTTCATTTTTTGTTTTTATTGCGGAAGTTTGCTATTCACGATAAGCATCGTAAGGAAAAACAAAATGTGCAGATTCTTCTCAGTGGCATTTATTCTTTTAAAAGCAGAGCTTTTTAAGCTTTCAGGTTCGCCGTCCAGCGTAACAAGAAAAAAAATCTGGGGAAGCTTGCATTAAGTTGCGCAAGGCTTGAAACGTAGCGAAGCTGCAGGATTTCTTTCTACGTGAGCACTAAGGACACATCACCCCACGCAATTGTAGAAGTTTGACATTGTTGTTTGACATACTACGGCCGTCGCTTTGCACTGTGCTAGTTGTAGTCATCGACATTATGCATCGAGCGACGCGCTCACGAGCGCTCGGCATTTTCTCGCTCCTCGGGGTTCTCGCTTTTTTTTTTTTTTCGCAAAAGCCACGGGGCGTGCCGGGGACGCTCGGCGCTCCGCGAGGCACGCGCTCACGAGAGTTCTACATTTTCTTGGCGTTTTTAAAGCGCTACGCGCCACACATTACGGCCAGCTACAGCAGCTCCGCTGTTTAAAAATACAAAAAAAATATAGTGGGTGCACGTGAGCGTGTGCCGAGAGCGCCCAGCGTCGATCAGATCGACTTTAGAGAACGCTCTGCCCCGCGTTTGCGCCCGCGTGCAGTTCTCTTCACCAGTTCACATACGTTCGCGTCTGAAGTGGGGAGCACAGGCGCCGAGCACGCGCTATACACACAGAGTTAACGAAGCCGGTTGCCTCCGGTTCCAGCGCGTGCTCGCGGTCCACTTTGGGGGAAACGGGAAGCCTGCGGACAAAACGATCCGGGACTAGTTGCCAGCCATGGAAAACATTCCCCGTGCAACAGCAACGTGCAACAGCCGGGTCTCCGACGGAGGGTGAAAGAACGCCAGCTCTGCTGTTCCTCCAGCCTGTTCCTCAAGGCTGTTCCTCCAGCCTTGTACCACTACTGCGAGCTGGGCCAATTTTCATAACGAAGCTGGCCGGAACCGCGGCAGCCGTGTGCGATAACAGCCGTAACGAAGAAATGTTTGGTTCGCGCAAGACTCAAAACTCGAAAGCTAGAATAAAAAAAATCAGAATTAAAATACGAAAGCAACACAGCCATTTTTCGCGTCACGTCTTTCTTCAAATAAATAACAACGCATGCCTGTTTTGTCAAAAGAAGTTTGTTAATACCACGCCCTCATGTATCTGTCCATTTAGTTTGAAATGCCACACGGAGGCAGGTAAGGATTACACCGTATGTCGTGGGTTCGAACCCTGGAATAATGCTTTGTACCTAGAGTTTTCGCGCGAGCAAGACTGCCGATTTGCTTAAACCGATTTTTACCCCTACTGTTAAAACGAATATCAGATACAACGAACTAATTTACTGCCGCGATACCACTTTTAAAACGAGTTTCGACTGCAGTGCTGCCGTTATGACGTGCTCGTACCAAGTGATGAGGTGCTACGATTCTAAAAAGTTCTTAAAACCCATCGACGCGTAATCAGGTGTAACAGTTTTACAAATGAATTTATAGCAAAGCACTCCCCGACGATCAACAACGAACAAACGCACAGCGAGCAAAGCACTGTCTGTGGCTCTCGCCAAAGTCGACTCACTGAGGGGGGAGCGTGGAGGAAAGAATTCTTTCCTCCATGGGGGGAGGGGGGGCGGGAGGATTTTGCCGGCCGGCTGCGGCGGCTGCTTGCTCCGCCGATCTCAACGCGACGGCAGCGACGCTGCGGCCGGGAGACGAGTTGGGGCCGCCTCCGCCGGCGGAGTTTGCAAACTGACCTAATCTAAAAACGTTGTGGCAGACCACGACCACTCCATCCCCTAAAAAGGGGGAGATCGAGCGGCCGTGGGCTGACATTCAAGCCTCCTGCAAGGTGACTGAAGAATGCGATGCGGCCACGTAATGGGTGAAATGTGGTTTAGCTGGATGAATGTCGTGCGTGGGCCGAGGGCTTTTGTGAGTGTGGCGAACAGCAAAGTATGCCTAGCTTGCACGCGTCACCCCTTCATTCTTCCTTTTTCCCGTTTCTGTCGAGGCCGAGACGGTGTTGGTATGGGATATTGTACGGTCTCAGGTTGCGCACACTGCGTGTCCCCTTGTGAAAGGTGTGTTGCGATATTCATTTTTACCTCCGCGATTAGGCAGCGTTGTTAGGCGGTATTTTTCCCTAACCTAGGAAACTGGAGAGCAGCGGGTCGACAAGAAGGGTGCGCTGCGGCTCGCCGAGCCAGTTTCAGACTTTCCCCTAAACGTGAAGGCACGACGGTGACCAGCCCTGCCACAGGCAGACGGCAGTCGCGACAGTAACGAAGACCCGATCGCCATTTTCGACCTTGGTCACAACTAAAGCCCCTCCATTGCGTCCACGGCGGCTTTTTCCCTGGGCGGTGATTGCCCAGAGCAGTGTATATTCAGGGGCCTGAGTCACAACAACGGCAATATGCCGCAAGGACAGAAGCGCCCCTGGCTTTGAGAAGCTCATGCTCCAAGTGCCAACACACAAAGGAGGCCTCGAATTGTAAGTCATTTTCTCCCACTGATTTATTTTTGCATCATCGCTGATGTCTTTTGACGACGGAGGTTGCATTGTGCCTTAAGTTGTGCGGTGTAGATCAATTATCATTTTTTTTATATTTAAATAATCCCTTCCTAATATTTACACGATGTCACACAACAAACCTTTGTGTCTGCGAGCTAAAAAATGTTTATCTCGTTTTTATCGAATACAATATTTGCGTTTGTATTAGTCGTTGAAAGAAGCGCCCACGGCGAAGCGGATAGGTGATTTTGAGGGAGAGAAAACGTAACTTTAACTCGTATAAACGAGTTTATTATGCACGACGTTACAGGGGGTTATTCAGAGTGTATCGGGACAGCGTTAGTATCAGTTTCCGAAGAAATAAAATTATATTGGTGCTCGCTGCAGTTTTAATAGTTACTGCTACATCCACTGCTACACCCAATTTTAAAATCATCATAGCAGCGTGCGCAAGTGAAGGACCTTCGTATCGGTGGCGTAGAAACGAACTTACCTTTCTGGTAGTACTTTCCTGTAACTCTTCCTGGCGTTCTTTGAAGTTCTGCGGTGCGCAGGATTATCGTTCTTTCAAAGCTCAATCGGTCTGGCATGTCAACTGAATGTCATAATTAAATAAACAGGCTACAGACCACAGGCCCTCTCAAGAGCACCAGCACACCTAGGCCCTCCTCATTAACCCCCACCCCTACCCCCCCCCCCCCCCCCCCCCCCCCAACATACGGGTGTGCGCTGGTGTGATTCTGCCTGGATCCACAACTGTTACGTATACATTCTAAAATGTCGCACGAAGGAAATTTTGAGAAATCGTCAGCATTGCTTAAGTTACCAAAATGACCGAGGAATTATTACTGTAACCCACTTCGGAATTTTCAGCAAATCTCTCATGTCCTACCCTGAAGCCATGCTTCAGTTTGAACATCACGGTCGCTATCAACCAAGGCAATACTTTAACTGTGTCATTACTGTCCGTTTCATGCTGAAACACGGACGTCTGTAGCATTTGTGTATGCGGGACCATGCCATTGCGCATGTTTTCTTGGTGCACTCCGGGAAACAAAATGCTGACTTGTTTCGAGCACCGCACCACGCCCAGAGGTTATGCTGGCTCTGTACAACTGCCCAATGCTCCGTTTTCTGGTAGACCAAGGAGCTTCCCAACATAATTTCCATTTCCCGCGTCTCTAACGAAAACTGGAAAATTCCTGTGCGCCATATACATTCCACAGCCGCCAATGCTCATACTCTGCAAAGGCTGTTTTATAGTTTTGCTTTAAAACCGGCAGTGTGTACTCTGCTGAACAATGGCACCGCACGCGTCCGCTAAAAAGTAAGTCCTTTCATTAAAGTTTGAAACCAAAATGGTAGGACCTAATTATAACTCCTTCCTCAGATCTCACGACAAAATTCCAAACTCAGCAATATTTTTCTCAACTTGCACAGAACATGCCTAACCGCAAGAGTATGGTCCGACATCGCCGTATTTGCGTTATTATTTTTTCCTGCTAAACTTGAAGTTCGATACAGCATTGAATGGTGAACTTTGCAGTAACGTGCTCTACCTTAACCAGGAGTGGTACCTACAGCTAAACGGGGTGGCCGCCCCAGAAAAGTTATTGGATAGTACACGCCTTCAGGCAGACAATTGGCATTTATGCACGAAGCATTCAAAACTTGATAGAGAATAATGCAATATTTCAGAACACCAAGGGGGAGCTCGTTACAGCAGGCTGTGCCGAAATGCCAACCATATTCACTATGTTACAATGCACCCGCATC
Organism: Haemaphysalis longicornis; assembly: GCF_048455015.1. Taxonomy (NCBI): domain Eukaryota; kingdom Metazoa; phylum Arthropoda; class Arachnida; order Ixodida; family Ixodidae; genus Haemaphysalis; species Haemaphysalis longicornis. The sequence continues at coordinate 90,624,488 of NW_027526361.1, forward strand.
TCCTGTCCGCCCGGAGTCCTGATAGAAGCTACGAGATGGACCGCGTTGAGGCTCAACACAGAAGCGGAAGTTTTAAATGGGATGGCTTAACAAATACCGATCGCTGAATTATTCCTCTTTGCGTGCAGGGCTAATCCTGCCATGTTCGTGTAATTTTCGCCGTTAACAGCGCTGTTCTAGTGTTGATGTCTGTGTGTTTAGGGTTGGTATTTGCTGAAATTATTCCTAGTGATATGCATAATGCATATGCATATGCAACGCTTCTGGTATGCATAATTCCTAGCCTCTAGTTTTTTTTTAAAGATAAGACCTGCGCTACACATAACGAAAGTGCATAGGTTCTAGACTGCACAGCTTCTAGACCGCACATAGATTCTAGACTGCATAGAATGCACAGAACGAGCTCGATTGGCCTTACAATGGAAGCTGCTGTACTGGCGTAGAATGCTTATATGCAAAAATTTCCTCTGCATTTTGGACAACAACAACAACTAAATAAAAGAAGATAATTCTGATGGCCTACGCCCATTTATTGTGGATGTCACACTTATACTGCACTCGTTGAAATAAACCAAGTAGTCCCATGAAACTATGGCCATATAATGCAATACCTGCTCAAGGTGCCCGTGCGTGCAGTATACGCCCCGTATCCCGGGCACAGATTTGCACCACGCGGCCTGCGGATTTTCGCCCAGTTTGGAACTTTACGTGGCACAAATATCGTCATAATCAACACCAATATCATGAGAGAGACCTTAAAGGGGCCATGAGAAGACCAAATACAACCTTGTTCAATTTGATAGAACTGGCATTTGGTAACTCGCACAGCTCCCTTCCAGTCCCAGACGTTGTTCACCCGAAGCAATGAAACAAATATAAAAAAAAATTACACCATCTTCCCGCAGGGGAACCCTGAGTGGTATGCTTTGCTCAACAAGCACGATGAAAAAAGCGTCAATACAATAATCCGAAGATCTCATTCAAGCGTGCAATGTGCCTTCCACAAACACATCTGCCTTGCTACTCCTTCAACTCGGTACCCACAATACATCGCCTGAACTAGTTGAAAGACATCTCTTACAAGAATACCGACGGCTTTCTCTTACCAAGGCGTCCCGCCAGGTCCTCTCAGGATAGGGAATAAATACACCGGGCTACAACGGCCCACTTCTAGAGCCCCCCGCCTCCGACCTACTCCAGGAACTCATTAAAGTACAACCCTTGCCGCGTAACATCCACCCTGAACACAACAGTGGACGGCGTGCGCGGAGGCCATCTCACGACTGTACAGTAAAGATGCTGACGTGGTCTTTACAGACGTGGCAGCATACCCCTCCTATCCAGCGTTCGCATTGGCAATAATCCCCGCCCAAGGAGGACAGGCTATCACCACCTCTGTTAAAACACTCACCAGCTGAAGCTGAAGAGGCGGCAATCGCACTTGCCATCTCCTCAACCAAGGCTACTACTGTAGTGACGGCCAGGCAACAGGCCTGCCGGCACTTCCAGGCCAGAACGGTTCCCACTGCGGCCCGCGCAATGCTACTCAGCCACCCCCCGCAGCGACAGATCCAGATAATATGGACTCCAGCACATCTGGGAGTGAAAGGGAACGAGACGGCGCACGACCTCGCGCAAGAAATGACAGGCGCCGCACGCGGAGCGAAGGAAACACCGCCTCGGAGAGATTTACTCTCCTCCTGACATAAACAGAAATGACCCAACATCTACGCATGGCCCGACACCACCCTTCCCTCACCCCACCGACACCTATCGATCGAGCAGGCGCACCGCTACCGTGCCTTGCAAACAAACAACTTCCCCACCCAAAAAGAGTCTGCCACTACTGCAAACAAATTACGTCCAGAAGCTGCCCCTACTGTGGAGCAGACTGAACTCTTTTACACATGGTTGGTAGATGCCCCTCCCACCCTCTGCCCAAACTGAATCCGTTTAACTCTCCTCAGCTCTGGAGGCGCTCCCTGTCCAGCTCATGTCTGTCCGACCAGCTTCGGCTGGTGGAACGCGCTGTAGCGGCTGGCAAGGCATATCGGGTCCTGGACTTCACCTCCTGAAGAGTCCACGCAAATTTTGCCAACGATAAAGAGATTTTTATCCTCCTGGTCTTCGAGAAAAAAAGGAAGAAGGAAAAACCTGCGAGACATGACTCATTAAAATAAACACCCTCTTCCAAAAGGTTTACCCAGAGGGGCTCAAGTTTTAACCCGCAATGCCCGAACAGGAGCCGCCACTAACCGAGGATGTGCTGCACAAGTGGCGCTCCTACGTTGAATTGGCGGCACGTAACCCAGAAAGACGCCACAGAAAGACGCTATAAAAGAACTCCACAGTCAACCAGGACATTCAACGCCTCATGTCCGACTGCGGGGCCTCTGTCAACTCCGGGCCTGACACGCCCAACAGGTGCCATCATTTGAAGGGTGGACGAAACCCACAAATCGCAGTTATGCTAAGAAGACATTACTCTTCCTGTGGGTGTTTGCAAACGAATCAGGCGTATTCCGAAGAATTTAAGGACTAGAGGAGCTCTGCACCTCCTCCCAACGAACCCCCTCCTCTCTTACGCCAGTGGCCACCCTTTTAGCCAACATACATTTATATATTCATTCTCTTTTCAGCCGTGGCCGTTTTGGAACCATTCGTGTTCAACAATAGTCACATTTCGGTTTTGGTGAAACATATCAGGGCTTCGCCTAAGTAAACAACGTCTAGCAGCCTAAACGAGTTTGATTGCTAACCTTGGGCATCGTCCAATCAGGGTGCCCCCTCCTCCCAACGTCACAGCCTTAGTTGGTGCGGCCGCCGCAAACCGCGCATGGTAGTTTTTCTTCTTTCGTGCTTTGTAAAATAATTACCGATTTGTCAACCGGATAAACGATGAAAAGTGTGCTAATTTGAGCCAGTCTACGCAGTGCAAGCAAAAACGGGAGCTTGACAAATTCATTTCAGTGTCCCTTTAAAACGTTGCCTTCGTGGTGAACCGGTGCACCGACCGCCAACTAGTTCAACAAGAAAAAAGAAAACGTGGCGTTAAACAGCCGTGCACGATAGCAAGATAGGCCGAATACAAGCGCCCGTATTTGTCGTATCCCCGTGGTCGTATCTTATCTTCGTCGAAGTACATTTTATTTCTTCTTTTCGTCGGCCACAAATTTTGCGGCGGCATATTACCCGCTCAGTCCTGCGTCCTTCGACCTGCTTCGACTGAGGCATGAGCAACGTCAGGTGGGATCACGCACTGCCTGCTGTTTCACCGAACACGGCTACCACAGAACAGGGCTTCCTTTTAGCTTGTAAACGTGTTAATGCATAGTGAAGAAAGCAAATTCCAAAAACCGCTTAAGAATCCAATTGTCATGCCAAGCGCAAGCCAAAAAGGGGGGTCTTCCCATGACCCCCACGCCGATATGGCTTACAAGGCGCAGTTTCCTCTCTAGTATACTTACTAAGAAACTCTATGCTCCCGCGGTCCGTCGAGTCCGCCCGTGGCGACTGCTTCTTGCTTCGATAAATCAGCGCCAGGGGTACCACGCCAGCAGTTAGGGGAACACTGCCGGGCACCGCCCCATCATTGAAGACGGTGCGACTCCCCTGATATGCGGCAATGATGCTACGCTACCACACATAGCTGCTGTGGCTGCGTTGGGCTCGTAGCCTTTTTTATTCTTCGGTATCACAAGCTAGCAGCGCGAAAGCATTGCAGTAAATACATCGAACGAAAGGGCCAACCAACGTGGGTGCTTTCTCTTAGCGCACGATGGTGCACGGACTATTTTGCTTGTCTTGATAAATTTGCACCTGCTGCAGGATGAAACATGTCCCCTAAAGAAACAGGGTTCCCATTACATTACAATAAATCTTATCCTATTCAGCTGCCGCAATCGTTCGTATCACACCTTGTTATAGCCCTTAGATTTTCGCAAAGGACACCCACCGAATCGAGCATAGCAGCCTATTCGTGACCAATGTGTCGGTGTGTGTGCGTGCTTGGGGGAGTTCGGATATTTCCCATAAATTGAACAGCTGAAAAAGAATCACGGGTGATTGGTCAGGTGAAGCACAGAATATCTTGCTTCTGGGGCATTTAACAACTGCTTCGAAATTATCAAAACCAAAAGGAAAAAATAGCGTCCCACTAATTGATAACATGAAAACATGCAGGGTAGCTGATGTGCCTATACGTTGCTTTATTTCCTAGTTTAATAAACTGATGTTATAAATATGTAGGATATATACAAAAGCGCCTTACGAATTTTTCCTATTTTTACGGAGGTTAAGTGATTGACTGTAGGGTGTGACGCACCGACGCAACGCAGGCGATGAGGCCGCCGTAGTGGAGGGCTCCAGATTATTTTTGATTACCTGGGGATCTTTAACGTCCGCCGAAATCTCGTACACACGGGCGTTATTGCTTGTCGCCTCCATCCCAACAGCGGCCGCCGCGGCCGGGAATTGAGCCCGCGTCCTCGTGCTCAGCAGCGCAACGCCTTAGCCATTGAGCCACCGCGGCGGGTTATTTTTACGAAGGTATTAACCACATTACCTCGATAAACTAAACGTCATTATTTCTAGTTCACAATTAACCTACTTGTGTGTGATTGATGAAACTTGGAATTTATTACAGAATTATCCTAGCAGGCAGAAATGTGGATGCTGTAAGTCAATTTTTACAGTGGATCCGGCGAACCTGGTGAGGCTGCTCGAACGACTTCAGAAGCAGGGCATTTTTTTTTAATTGGTGGCAGAGTTTAAATAAAATGGACTTTGGGAGTGTCGCGGAGGGACCCACAAAGTGCGAAGTGTATTCACGGACCCCTTTTTGTCTGCGGACCCCCATCTGTGAACGGCGGCCCTGTGCAATGCTTTGCAAATAATACGTGTAAATGAAGTGGGCTTTTTTTTTTGAAGTATACCGTCATTTGTTTGCCGCATGCCGCCGACTATAACCTAGTAACCTTGTTATCTTCAATCATCGACTGACCGATCACCCTTTGGATGAAATCCTTCAATTTCAACTCCTGGAACACAAGTGCGCAAGAACGGTCAATACTGTTTTCAAGTGCAAATAAATTTAATTGAAGAATGTAGTTTGCATGCGTTTCGATAGGCGCTGGGCATTGAAAGCGCGGTTCAATGGTGTCTCATATCGTAATGGAGTTTATGAACACTAAATGTATGTGCGGGTGCCTCGAACTTGAAAAAAGTGCGATGCTGGATTTTCCCGATCAATTGCGAAATAACACATGTTGCATACGGCAAACGAAGTTTCCTAAAGCAATGGAGTACATACCTAAACAGTATATTCTTTGCCAAAGCCTTATCATGTAAGGTTAGCATGAGTAATTTTTCAAGTTCGCTGACATTCTCAGAGCGCTATAATATCGCGACAATCCTAAAACCCGGGAAAGATGGTGATCTGTCTAATGTTCTTCGACTACACAGTGATTTTTTTCTGCTTCATTTTCTCCTTCAATACATGACGCTGGGGAGTGGAAAGAATTGACCGCGTATCTGCTCCTTTCGTTGCAAATGTCGTCCAAAGACGATAGTCTTTGTAGACATTTGCCAAGGCAATGCCCCCCTTTGCTTTTTCGCTCACCTCTCATGCTGTTTCTGTTCCGTCGCGCTCATCCCAAGGTAAACACACCAAAGGTTTGCTCAAGGCGATTTGAATTTACCGCGCTCCACTGCTACAGGCGGGGTTCCTCGATGCCAGCGCTGCAGTACGGTGGAGACGCGCGTGAATCGAGGCGGCCGACTTCAAGATTTATACAACCGCGTTGCCGTGCTCCACGTGCGTTCCGAGCAGAACGTGAAACCTAGCCAGTGGAACCTTTCTTTGCTGTTGCCGCGTGATTTCTCATATGCCGCCAGGAGGCGGCGGTTTTCTGCAGTAGATGTAGAATATCATTTGCTATCGAAAAACCAAGCATCCAGGAATTTTTTAATAAAGGAACACTTTAAATATCCCTTGAGTACTAATTTCCTGATTTATATTTGTATTATGTCTGGTGCTTGTTCAACAAAGTTGTCAAGTATGAACATATAAACCGGGCTTAGACGTTTAAATTTGTCTGTGAGTATATAAGACTATTGCGCAGTATGCATTTTACTTTGGCCGGGTGGCTGAATCGAGTTACAGACAGACAGACAGACAGACAGACAGACCGACAGACCAAAATTTCTGGGTTTAAGTAGCCCAAGAAAGACTATAGTCGTTAAAAAAACTCCCACCTCCCCTCGCGGGAACCCCTAGATGCGACGCATGGGGGTTCACGTTGCAGCGTTGGAGAGCGGAGGAACGGCGCTGGAACGATGGAGCGGAGCGACGCAGGCACCGCGTTTTATAGCGCGCATAACGGTGAGGGGACGCGCCGGCGCCAGTGCGTCTGCCGCGGCTATGACGCAACACAATTCACTTTAATCCAATCCAAATCCAAGCCAAGCCAATCCAATCCAATCGAATTCAATCCTATGCCCCTCGCGAGTCGCGAGAGAGTGTTCGCTATCGGAGAGGAGAGGGGGGGTGAGCGGCGGTGAGCGCAGCTGGCGCGGCGAGGAGAATGGGGGAGGGGCGGACGCCGACGACGACAACGCCGACGACGACGCCGGGACAAGGCGAGTGAATAGAGAGTTTTAGCTGACCGTTTTTGACGCTCCGCTATGCGCCTGGCGTACCGCTCAGCACAACCGGAGCGTCAGCAGAAAAAAGGATTTTAGCCTAGCGATAACCGTGTTTCCCTCGACGGGGAATGATTTGCGTGACTGGTCATTTCACGTGCGTGTGTAAACCAAAACTTCATCCTAAAGGAAACATAAGAATTTTTATTTTGTCGCCCAAACAGAGCAAAATACTGTGTTTCTTGGCCTCATTTAACCTTTTTTGTATAATGTAGTCGCTGACATAGTATAATTTTTCTAGATAACAAAAAAGAAGCCGATAAACTTCGGAATAGCCAAGCCAAGGTTGTCTTTTCCGGCGCTGCATAGAAGCAGCCCCGCGCTTCGGTCGACGTTTTTCGCTTCCCGTCTAAAGCTCGTTGATGTGTGTGCACATATGGCACCTTTTCCTATTCGGAAGCGCTTTCGCGATTTCGTCGCTCGTGTTTCAACTGAAGAAACGGAGTTCGCCGCAGCGCGCTCGCATCGCGGGGGCAGCCATGTTAAACTTTCACCCGGTAGCGTAAGCTGCGGCGACGGTCCACTAAGAGGCCCCGTTTAGCGGTGCGGGGCCCCGCTCCGGTATCGCCGGTAGCGCGCTAGCGTGCCACGCATGAGCAATGGCCCTGTCGCTTGCTATCGGAGCGGAGTGGACCGTCAGAAACGGTCAGCTAAAACTCTCCAATGAGATGCAGTCGCATCTAAAAAGCTTCAAGCCCGAGATAACCACCAGCGCGCCTATAACTCTGCCAGCGGAGCAGCGTTGTCACCGATTGCGCCACCGCGCTGTTTCCGCAGAAGATCCAGCATACAGGAAAAGTGCAGCGATGTTCCAATAGCGTCAATTTATCAGAGCGTGAGGCAATCGCGAAGAAGCGAGCGACAGCGGCATCCGTGCTGTGTGGCTACGCCACGCCTGCGCTGTGCGCGGTCTCGACAGCTGGCGCCGCGCAACCAGACGGCGCAGCGATTAGTTTGGCCACCGTTCCCGCGGTCCGTATACTTAAGCTCACGACTGTACATCTTTCAGCTGATGCTGCGCTATTGTTAATATTTGCTTTAATGTGACTGTCGAATGCGTTTATTGCTGCATCTGAAATGAAGCCAGCCAATAGCAGCGACACCGCTTGAAGGACGTCATCCAAGCGTGCAAACACTGCCCTGACCGAGGAAGAGAAAAAGTGTGTTGAGCAAGTTCCTACATTACCTGATGAGCGCAGAACCACAATATTTGGCTTGGGCACTTCGCGACCTCCTAATTCAAGTAGTATATGCGCTTATTGACTACATTCTGAAAGCCTTTCTTATTTTTAAAGAGTTGAATTATTGGTCTTGCGTCGCTGTTGTTTTTTCCTGAACGACGAGCAGTTGCGAGTGTGTCGAGAAACATTAGACGTCAGTAAAAATGTTCAACGTTTCAATCCCCCCAAGGTACACGTGGTCAATCGCGCCAGCAGCTTTAGACATGGACTTTGATTAGCTGGAAAGGAGGCATTTAAAAAGACGCACGCCGAAGACATCTATCATAAGGGCCAAGAACCACTGGTTTGCCGCTTTCCGAAGGTCGACGTTAAAGTCTCCGGCGAAAATCAACGCTGTTGTCTTGTGGTCGTTGTAGAAAGAAACGACGGCACCAGCTGCCTACTGAACGAAACGCAGCGCGAGGAAGCCCTGAATTTGCGCTTCCGTTACGATTTTCACTACAATACTGAGCTCACCCCCTGCTCCAGGCGGTCGATCTTTGTAAGTTGTTTTGCTGCTCGCTTCTGGGCGCAGTGACCTCAACGGTCGTCCTTTTTCATGGCTACACCGCGGTCGTGATAAGCGGAGGCCAGCGTTATTTGACCCTACCCTTTCCCTCTGCTATAACACCGTCTTCCTTTCCACCGCAGCGCCCTCGGCACATTATAATGTGGAATAAACGTGGTTTCATTCATTCATTAAGTGCAACCATGGATGAAATACCTGCGTCGGACACGGCACGAGCTCCTCTCCTTTTTCGCCATATTTTACAAGAGGTCTGAGCCATACTGAATAAAACAGCATTGTTCGGCGCGCGGCACGTGTACGTCCCTGATTGTTTTGAATTACATCCACGGGTCAGCCAGAGTCAATGTTTTAGCCACGCCGCGGTAATTACGAGGACAATCAGTACATTCTAGGTATCCACTGTCGGGACTCCGAGTACGCATCGGACCTGCATCGCTGCAGCTCAATTACTTGCTCAGAGAGCTTACGCTCCTCGAAATCAAGGAACATCACACAGAAAATGACTCCTTGCGCTCAGCCTTTCGACGGCATTCTTAATTCCACACTCACACACACACCGCGCGCTGGGAGCGATGATTAGAGCGAATGCAACTGTTTAGAGCCTTGCCATGCGCGTCGTCACACCAAGGTCGCACCTTAGCGAGGTGAACGTGTGCCTATCGGCGGTCATCGAGGCAAATGCTTCCTAACGACGCCTTCAGTGTGTGCACGCAATGATACGTCATCACCTCGCCCTCGCCCATTACCCTCTCGGGGTACCACCTCTAGGCAATGGCGGCCTGTCCACCCTCCCCCTTCTTCTGCTTCTTCTCGAGTCATGTGATGGCCTGCACTTTTACCAGTGACGTGATTTTTAATGCGATTAGTGTCTGTAGGCTATAAACAACACGGCTGTGGACGGCGCTGCACATTCAAGGGCGGTGCTCTACGCAGTCTCTTTTGGTGCGTGGATGTTTGTCTCTTTCTTGCCTCTACGGGCAAACAGGGGATTTCTACGCGACGGTTACCTTTCCTCGTCCGATCGCGGCACCATCACGACTGCCCGCGACCACTGAGGTACGTTCGCATTGAACATTTACCGTGTGCGCTATCGGTATAGCGCTGGCATTTATTTCTCAGTGGCGAGATTTCAAATTGCGCGTTTTGGCAAAGCTGCCATGTCTCGTGTTACCGCGGAGCCTTTGTGCCTGCAACGCGCTACTACACGCACTCTAATCCCTTCGCGACGAGCTGAAAATGGTCCCAGAAATTGGTTCGTTATTCTTAAAGCTTGCTTTGAGAAAAAGCTTGAAAATAGCCACAATAATTTCATTAAACGAAGCAGACACCCGACCTTTACCAATGGACGCGCTTGATTGAACTCGCTTATGCGGAAATAAAAATACTCACGATTAAATAGGGCGCTTTATTTCTTCCAGTGCGTGCAGCACAAACGCTGCATAACGAACCATTCAATCAGCCCACGGCGCGCTTATATACGTAGCCGCCGGCCGACAAAACTTTGCAGTAGCTCGCTCTGAGGTGCGGGAGTGCTTCGCTCAGGTCATAGAGTTCCTTCGTATGTGTACGCCTCGAGCGCTGAAAGTTATGCCACACTGGCTTGTCAAGGGTAGCCCTTGACAAACCAGTGTGGCATAAATTTCCCGAACATTCTACAAAATAAGTGCAACGGATAATGCAAAATTATACGCGGGAAACACCACACGACAAAAAATTTAATGCTGAGTCGCCTTGTCGCGAGGTGAGCGCTCGCAATCGATTATTTGCTACATATATCTTTCGCGAGCAGCGCGGAGACGGGCGTATAGAGAAATGCGCGGCCGCGACTAAACGGTTCTTCGAAGCATCGTCATACGACACACGGCGCCTGCAAAATCTAGCACAGACTGAAATCGGAGGGCCATATCAGATGCCACACTCTACCAACGACACCTTTTATCGCTTGTGAACTTACTGTATACTTCAAAGAATGCGTCCGCCGAGTGACCAGCTGTTCCTTGAAGTCGAAAAGTTGAAAAACAAAAGGAAAGTGAACGCGCAGCTTGTGTGTGTTATTACTAAAACGTTCGTTGCTTGATTTCGCTCTGAATTTGTACACAACGATAGTTAAGCGCCCCCCCCTCCCCCCCCCCCCCCCCATGTCTTGTGAAATAACAGTGCGTTTCGCATCTAGTTGGTCCGGTGATTCCTACCTTGCTTAAGTTTCGACAAACCTCTTTAGCCCTTCCGAAGCTGCACTGCGTTTTTTTCATTCCCGTACCAGCTGTTCTGCTTCTTCCGGACTTGGCAGACCAGTTAGTTTTCCGTGGTTTCATTACTTTCTTTAGTCCTTGCTGTAAGACGTGAGTGGGTACATATTTAACGAACCGCAGCGTTGGAATATGCTTAACATTTTCGCGTGGCTTATATTCCCATAAAAATCACAAGTTATTTATTTATTTATTTATTTATTTATTTATTTATTTATTTATTTATTTATTTATTTATTTATTTATTTATTTATTTATTTATTTATTTATTTATTTATTTATTTATTTATTTATTTATTTATTTATTTATTTATTTATTTATTTATTTATTTATTTATTTATTAATTAATTAATTATACCTCAAATGCCCCAGTACGGGGTGTTACATGAGAGGTGGGCTGCGGTACAAATTTCAGTCAATGGGGGTTTTGAACAGAACCGGGCTTGAGTGGTGCACGACGACGGGTGGAAGACCATTCCAATCCTTTGCTGTTTGAACAAAAAACGAGCGAAGGTGGGCAGTTGTGCGGGCATGAGGAGGATAAACAGTGTTGCGGTGGCTAGTACGAGAAGATATTCGATGTGCGGGCATGATATGGATGTGTCAGACGGTGAATGAAAAAAATTGTGAAAAAGGGTTAGTCTAGCGGCCTTGCGTCGCAATTCTAGATTCTGAAGTTGGGCTTGGCTTTTGAGATTAGTGACACTTGAGTGATATGAATAATCAGAGTAAATAAACCTTGCTGCCCTATTCTGAATAGATTCCAACATTTTAGATAGATTAGATTGGTGCGGGTCCCAGACGGCGCAAGCGTATTCGAGTTTCGGGCGTAGGCTAAACGAGGTAGGCTAAACGTTTCGTCTGAGACGTAAGGCGTACGTTTCGTCTGAGGTAGCCAAGAACTTCATTTGCTTCGTTACAGATATTTATTATATGGGGTGTCCAATTAAGATCGGGAGTTATGTTTATACCTAAATACCTATAGGAGTCCACGGGGGATAACTTAGAGCCGAAAATAAAGTATGTTGGAGCCGGGTAATGTTTCCTACGATGAAAAGAAACGACAGACGTTTTGTTAATGTTTAGAGTCATTAGCCAGTTTCTGCACCTTGTTTCAATTGTTAATAGATCGTTTTGAAGAATGCAGGAGTCATTAGGGTCATTAATAGGGCGATAAATGACGCAGTCATCTGCGAATAAACGGATACTTGACGATATATTATTAGGCAGGTCGTTTATATAAATTAAGAACAGGAGGGGACCGAAGACCGTACCCTGGGGCACACCTGAGACTACTTGACAACGGGATGATGATGCCTGGTTGGCACAAACGAACTGTGCACGGTTTGAAAGAAAATTTTGGATCCAGTTTAAAACGGCAGGGTGCGAAAGCGCGAAAGTTTTAGAAATAGACGTTCATGGGGTACCTTATCAAAAGCTTTTTCGAAATCTAGAAAGAGAGCGTCAACAGGAATATTATGATCAAGACATGAGCTGATATCGTTAATAAAAAGCGCGAGTTGGGTGTCACATGAGAGGCCTTTCTGGAAACCGCGCTATTGTCACGTATTGGGTAATCACGTCCCCGAAACATATTTTTCTACGACGTATATGTATATTCCATACGCAGCCACTTTCGTTGTCCGTGCTGCAAAACGAAACACACCTCTCACTGCCAGTATAAGGTTTAAACGAGGCGACAATACAATTCACTGGTTCCTAAAGTATTCGGAGGTAACAGTGGTTATATGCTGCTGCCGTCCCCGGATAGCTCTTGTTGGCGTTCGAGCACTCTACCAAGACGCAGCTGATTTTTTGAAGTGCCCTAAATCTACTATTTGCTCACAGATGTCACCATAACAAGTTGTGTCGGGCGCGGAAAGGTAAAAAGAAGCGAAAGAGAACCAAAACACTGCATGAGCCCCTATCAGCCACGCAGCGTTGCTCCCGTAAGCGCCGCGGAGAAGCGGCGGCAGGAGGCGCAGCGATCGCGAAGCTCGAGGCGTATACTAGAGAGGAAACTGCGCCTGGGAATCCATGTCGGCGTGGGGCGGTTATGGCCGCATGGGAAGACCACAGCTGCTGTCTGGGCATGGCTATCGGATTCTTAAGCGTCTTCGCGTGTTTGCTTTAGGAGAGGAGAGATGCCTTAATGTTGAAGGGAAGTCATTGCTACTCCACATGAACATGAGAAATGCGAAAATGAAAGGAAGCGAAGGCACAAAAAATCATACAAACTTTAACAAACGCAAATAAGCATGACGGAACTGACAGACGCAGGAACACGCACACAGCACACGCGCAGTAGTAAAGTTAAGGCAAACGTTCACAGGGTTTGGTACCGGCCGGAGTCCCAGAGAAATGACACTAAGGCCCTTGTATTCCGTGTTGCCGAGGTAGTTCACTGCCATGGACCAACAACGTTGCAAAGTTTCAGTGCCGCACCAGCATGCAGTCCCAAAGTTCTCTTCAAGGGTAGCCGTGGGGTCTCATATCGGGGACACACACACAGTACATGTTCTGTCCTCACGAGCACTGCAAGCGTGACAGTGAGGGGAGGAAACTCAGCGCGTCTTGTGAAACTAGTGGCTGGTAACAGCAACGTTGAGGCGAATGCGGTGAACAATTGCTTCGTCGCGCTTACCCAGGCCACACGGCATTCGGAAGGTGCAGACGGTGTCAATTCTATACAAAGGCTGATACGTTTTAGATCTGTACGTAAATGCTGATTGTTGTAACTGCCACGCGACAGAGTGCGCAAGCATTGCGGCATCACGTCGAGAAAAGCGAATCGGGATGATGACTGATGATTGATTGTAGGGTTTAACGCGCCGACGCAACGCAGGCGATGAGGCGCGCCGTAGTGGAGGACTCCGGATTAATTTTGACCACCTGGGGATCTTTAACGTGCGCCGAAATCTCGTACACACGGGCGTTTTTGCTTTTCGCCTCCATCAGAAAAGCAGCCGCCGCGGCCGGGAATCGAACCCGCGACCTCGTGCTCAGCAGCGCAACGCCTTAGCCACTGAGCCACCGCGGCGGGTGCGGGATGATGACGCTAGATTGGTTGTGAGCCGCGCAAGCTGTTCCGTCGGCCATCACATTCCCATTCACCCCGCAATGTCCAGGTAGCCACTGTAACACTACCTCGTGAAGCAAGCTGGCTGCCTGTATATGCAGCGTGTGTATTTCGTGGGCCAGTTGTTCCCTGCTGTACTTCAATTGCGCAAAAAACTAAGACAGGAGAGAGACGACACGAGACAGAGCGCACTACTTTCAACAAACTAAATGCTTTTAATCAATGTTTGGAACCGCTTTGTGTGACACACGAACTTTTGGACAATTGCACCATAAAGTTCCTAGATTTAAAGCTTCATTTCCTCGCGAGCAGTACGTGCTGGCAGTATGAGCCTCGGGCTGAAAAACCTTTACTTCCTTATTCTTCGGGGCATTCAAAAGTGGCGAAGCGGGGCGTAGCCAAGCTGTGCTTCAGAAACAGTCTTAAAAAATCATGTGTTCACAAAATGAACGAAAAGCCTAACCATGCTAGTTGGCCGCCTTGAGCGAGCAGGTTTTCCCGAGCACATTTTGACGGCTGTTGCGAATGATGTCCTCAAAGAATCAAAGAAGAGTCTGCGTGAGCGGGACTGTGAAAACGAACAGCAAAAACAAAAATATGCAGTCATTCCGTACAAGCATGGATTATCGCACCGGTTAAAAAAGATTGGAGCCACAACTAATGTCAATGTCGTGTTTTCCGCACCCCTGAAGCTTGGATACTTGTGCGAAAGGAGCTACTGTAAATAGAAAAAACCACCTTGTGAAGTCAAGCACAGGGTTAGGTTTGTTGACTGCGCTACGCGTGTAGTGTATGTCATTCCGTTAGACTGCAAAAAGATATACGTGGGGCAAACGGGGAGGTGCATCAATGACCGCCTGCGGGAACATGCCAACAATGTGAAAAATGCCAACTCAGGTCATTTGGCTATCCACTGTCGGGATTGCAAATGTACCCCCCTGTTTGATAAGTGTTATATTGTAGCAATGAACAAGAACCAAACGACCCGTAAGATCATTGAGGCCAATGAAATAGCACGTGCTGGGGACAGCTGCGTAAGGACTCCCTCCCTCGCACTTATGGAAAAGGAGATGTACGTCCTTGGGCAAGACAATGATTTATCGTGAAACCGCAATAGCAGCGGCACGTGCCCTAAGAGTGTGATAATGCACAGAGGGGAGGAGGTGTTTGTTGATTGGTTTTTTTTTGGATGAGTGTGTATGAGAGAGTGTGGGCAGTATAAATCTGTGATTTCTTCTTATTAAAGTTTGTTGAAAGTAGTGCGCTCTGTCTCGTGTCGTCTCTCTCCTGTCTTCGTTAGTTTTTTGCGCAATTGAAGTACAGCATGGATTACCAACTCGCCCAATCCTACAGCCTACTCAGTTATTCCCGCGGAAATGAGGACAGTTGTTCAAGTGCCGCCCGTGAATCTGTAAAAATCACCAGCACAGAAGCTTCTTGCCAAGAATGTACTGCAAAGAAAAGCTCAAAGCAGCAAGTTCTGGGGTCGTCGACGTTGTTTTGTTGCTTAACCTAGCCGTAATTGTGGTTCGCGTCGATGGAACCCAGATTCCGGCCGTAGACGAGGTGGCTGTCACCGATGCATCGGTGTAAATATGCTTGTGGGTAGGGTACCAATTCCAAATGTGCTCTAACGTAAAGCACTTTAGGGCTGGAATCGGCAACCTGGGTTTACTGCTAATACCCGGTATTGGGGTGACAATGGTTTGGTTTCTTCACTATGCATTGCTATGTCTACGAGGTAGCCGCTCTGGCCGAAATGGCCGAAATTCGCTTCGCCTCTCTCGCTTCGCTTGTGAACTCGAAATCCACTCCATTAGTTCATGCTACGACAGCTGTGCTTCACTGTAAGCGAGTGGGAGGACTACAGCGGGCGAGCGACCATCAGTACATATTTACACAAGTACAAACCCAGAATTTAAACACGTAAATTTGTGGCAAGGAAAGTTCGCTTTCAGATTCTTTTTTGCAGTAGCAGTGCACATGTTAACAGCGCCCGGACATCTTGACTGAGCGGGTAATTTCCCGCCAGGAAAGTTGTAGCAGCTTGTCTGTTACGCAACCACGAACGAAAACACTGCGAAGGTGGTGGTTTTCATAGGTACGCGCTTCGAGCCTTTCTGAGCTTTTCAAACAATTCATTATTTGATAATTTTGTAACATAAGAGTTCTTAATGAGCTTCACCTAAAATTTTACAAAATTAACTACCAGCTTGGTCTGCAGAATATTAGGTATAACCGTACTGCCAGACTTTTGGTAGGAAGAACACGCTTTATTTTTTATTCCTTTAGGTTTAATACAGCGTGTTTTTTTTATTTATAAGTCTATAATCTCACACTTTTCTTCATATTTTTGGGGCATTGTGTTTAAATTTACGGGCACCAAACGTTTCAATCCATGACAATACTGAAACTAAGGCGAGCGCATGGTATAATGGCGGCTCATGACGACACAGACGCCTTGATGTGAGCCGCTTAGACGCTAGCGCCAGATTCCGCTCTAGTGTATATAGTAAAAAACTCTACGGCTCAGGCATAGCCTCCTGTATAACGCCTTGTGCCTGCCCAGGGCCAGAAATTCCGCCGTTCTCTCTGGTGGCGCCCTAATCCCAGGTACTCCTGTGTTGGCGAAGGCACAGTCAACATTTGTCTTCACACCTGGCAACAATTGGTGGTTATAAAAAAAAAGTTGTCAAGGCTCTTTGCAAAAAAAAATGCGTTGTGTTGAGGAGATTCTGGCTCTAGCACCGCTAGCACTGACGGGCAACTCTTTATTGAACAAAAAAGGTATAAAATATCACGAGGCGTTTCACGAAGCAGAAAAATAAAACTTGACTGCGGTAATTAAAAGAGATAATCTTTCTTGGGCTACCTTGTTCGTTCGTAAATAATTTAACGCAAAAGTTTTTTTCTGCGTTTCACTCGATTCAGCCAGAAATGTTACGGGTGAGTTCGCTAGTGGGTTTGTGACCCATCGGCAATTGATCGCTTATTCGGTATCTGATTGGTGAGGGAAGAATGAGTGTAGCGGGGAGAAGTATAGAGAGAAACGAGCTTATTGCTTGCTGAATGCTTATCCCAAGCTTATACAGGGGCCCTCAAACACTGAGTATCGCCTTGAGCTAAAGCTTGAAGTCGTCATTCTTTTTGAGCAGCCCGGCATTGCCGATTACCGCGTCGTCAATATATAAACTACATTCGCAGCGGCGGCGGAGAAATAAAGGGGGGAGGAGAGTGGGCGCGTACCCTTCCGGGGTACCGTTATTAGATATTAGCGGCAGAACGACACTGAATGGACTCGTAACTAAAAAGCGGGAGCTCAACGTTTTGGACTTCTTCAAACAAAATTTAATTCGTATGACTCAATTATCACTAAACACCGAATCAAGCATAATTATTTTTCACTTATCAACTTCTATAGAGTGGCAGAAAATTTAACTGTCTCTTATCGCAATGACAACCATGAGGACATGTATACATTATGTTGGGAAACTCCCGTAACGAACCCAAAAGGGCGAGCGTACAGGCGAAAAACGTACACTGAACGCAGTTTTGTGGTTCTACGACGCCACGCGTAAAGCTTCGGTCTTTATTATTGGCTCATGAAGTTCAAGCTCGCCGTTTTGCGAAATTTTGTAGCTAAAAGACGCCTTCGCGTAGCAGACGACGCCGAAGTGCGTTTCAGTTCACCTCCGCCTGAAACAGCGGTTCGCATCGGCATGGCCATCGAAAAACCCGGGAACTTGGCGCCCCCACATTGAACGGCCTGCTGCAATGGGTTTCGGGGCGATAGAGCAGGCACAGTCGGTTATACAGGAGGCTATGACTCAGGTCTCGGCTCTGTGGTGCTTGGTACCCACACTAAGCGTTTGCACTATAAACAGTAGCGAGGCATCACCAATGTTATCTAAAAGCTTAGCGTCGAATAAGGAGAGCAGAGCATTATACTTTTAGGGCTTCGTTGCTCATCGTCCAGCTTCTACTCGGAGCATACGAGTCGCGGTTAAAGCCTTGCGCGGCGATAATGCGCACCAGTCGGCGGAAGTACTGCGTATCGCCGAGGTATCTTTTCCCTTGGGCTGGCGAGGCGCGCTTCCCCGAGCATCTTAGATGCGCCACGCCAGGAGTAAGGGCAACATGGCTAATTTGCGCGCTGCGTCAGGTGTCTGATAGGCCACCGCTTCATACACCCTAAAGGATGCGGGAGATTGCGAGTTCCTGTGTTCCTATAAATAAGTTCGTGGTATCAAATTGTTGCCGACGAAGGAAAACGGACTTAAATATAAGTCGTTACTCGGAATAGTTTCTTATTAACACGTTTCGTTAAGGGCCTCATGTCGCAGAAGAGCCAGCGTCGTCGGCGGATTGGTGTGAGCAAAAAATCCTGTGGCGGCACCTTGCGGCGCTCACTGAAACCCCCCGGGGTCGTAGGGGGCTGCTACAACAGATGGCATGCGAGCAGGAGGGGAAAGTTTTCACCTATCGGAAAGTTTTCATGTGATAGGAACCGGTCCCGTAACGTGTCGTGTTCCAAGCTTAAAGGCCGAGCTTAGGCGTCCTCCAATTTTTTTTTTTTATGTCAAGTTGGTGCTGACAATTTTTTTTTCTGTTGAAACGACTGGTTGTTAGAGCAGGATTTTTGAGAAATTTGTTAAAGGGACCCTGCAATACTTTCGATAAGCACTGAGTGATTTGCTCGTCGCACCAGATACGCCTTCCATTTCTGCTTTGTTTTTGTGGCTTTATTTTTAAAGTTGCTATCGAAAAGCGTTCATTGCTGCAACTGAAGGAAAACTCGCCAACAGCCACTACATGACCTTAATGACGTAATTCGAGCCATCGAAGAACGTCAAGACTGGGAAAGAGAACCAAATCTTTTGAGTGAGTTTCCAGATTATCTGATGGGTATAGAGCTGTAATTTTTGGCTGAGGTACTTTGTGACCCCCTAATCTAAGTACTGGGTGTGTTGGGTGACTACGTTCTGCAGCATTTAAGATTTTAAAAAAAGTTGAAAAAACTGTTGCAGGGCCCCTTTAATCTGAAAAGTTGGTCAAATAGGTTTTCTTCAAAACGATTTCGCGTGTTTAGATCCAAACGGAGATTAGCCCCAATTACCTTCGTTTAAAGCACAGACTCGAAAGCAGGCTCACAATGGCGTGGGGATCAAGATTTGGAAACAGAGAAAGGAGAAGGGCAACAGACTGGCTTCTCAAAGCTCAAATTTGCCTTTTTTCCCGCCCTGGCTTGTCAGGCGCGCCGTGATGGCAGCCATATGAATTACTTCAAACCACATGCCGGATATCTAGCACGCGTCAAGATTTTTACGCCAGGGCGTTCTAGTTTTTCGCCTCCAGCAGATAAATGGACGCCTCTAATGGGAATCGAAACCTCTATCTCGTAACAAGGAAAGGTGGTCTAGTTGGTAAACTTGCATGATGAAACTATGAGGGAAAAACAACGAAAACAAAAAGAGGAATGAATAAAACGGGAAGGCCTGCTCAGTAGCGAAACGCCTTATCCATGCACTGGCCAAAGCAGCGAGGCCGACAGTGTTCTCAAAGGGCACAATCAATAAGGTGCGCTTGATAGAACATCGCATGCACACGCACTTCCTGAAGAATCACCCGATATCACCTTGAAAACTGGGCGTACATGCAGACAAGAACGTAACAGAAAGGGAGACCACACAACACCAAGTTTTGACTGGGCTTATTCGACAATCAAATGCGTGTAAGTAGTCACACCATTATCACAATGAGTGCTGGAGCAGACAGATGTATTTCGGAGGAAGTGTAAGTGCTAAAAAGGAACGAAATTGATGTCTCCCGTGTGCATGCATATCTTGAGCGGCGGCTACCTTGCGTGACCACGTCCTCGCCCTTCTTCTGCTCTTGCTTTAATTAAGGAAAGGGTACTTGATAAAAAAAAGTCCTTGATACTATAACACCAGGTTTTCAACCTCGCGAAGACGTTTCCTTTTAAGTAAACTTAGATCAGTATAGACCAAGAACTGCGTGACCAACTCAATCTAAATCGCGTAGCAGAAGGCAGGAAAATAAAAGCAAGCTATACGGAAGTCCTGTTTATTGTTCAAAGTCACAAAGGGAAATGACCTCAAGGAGAAAAATGGCAGATAACCAAAAAAAGTTAACATTTACTGCGAGGAAAACTGTACCTTCTTACAACTGACGACCCCTGCATGGTCAAAAATTATAAAGAGATTTTTCATTTCTTGAAGCCAAATTAGGACAGGTTTTCTGGCCTGTTTAGTGAACATTGTATCATACCTTGAGGCATAAGATCATCTTAAATTGGTTGAATACAACATTGACGGTTATGGCCCAGTAGGGTTCCAAAATATCCGAAAGTGTCACAACTGGTAGTTTCCTGGAACAACTGAATTTTTGTTTGAGCTCAACCCTGGCGGAGGGGGATGGAAAATGTTTTATTCAAAATCAAGGGGTGTTGTTTGGCTCCCGTTTAGCTCCGGTATCAGGCGACTTGTATTTAGCCTCGTTGACCACCAAGAATGTTTTAGCGTTGTAAGGATCTTTAGAGGACTTGGTAATTTTTAGGGGTGAAGCCGTTTAGGGGCTGGGGCTGTTGGCGTCTCCTGTCGTCCTCGTCGTCGTCGTCTTAATCATCGTTCGTCTCATGCAGTCACGATACTATACTAAAACACCAGGAAACTCGTTTACGACTCGCGCTGGAGAGCTTCGTAACGTGTACGAAAAAAACACCGGGGCACTCGTTTACGCCTCGCGAGAGAACTTCGTGCTTCAAAGACATTGGATTGGATTGGAAAACCTTCATTGATGCCTCCAGGGCGCGCTTTCGCGCGTAGACTGGGCCTACGTCGTCCTCGTAGCGGGCGTGCAGCGTGGATCCCCGCTTGCCGTTGCTGGCTCGCCGGGTTCCTGCCTGGCCAGCGCCTCGAGGACCTGCTGGACAGCCCATAGTTGTTCTTCTTGGTTGTTGCTCATCGTCGGGGCCTCTAGTCGCGGTGGTGTGCGTCCTGATCTGGCCTCGTCTGGATTCTTGATACAATCCCACAACATGTGCGCAAAGGTGGCCGTCTCCCTGCGGCATTCCTCGCACTTGTCGTTCGGGTGTGACTCAGGGTACATTCTGTGGAGTAGTGCCGGGCTCGGCAGTGTACCCGTTTGTAGTTGCCTGAATACAACGGCCTGCGACCTGTTTAGCCCCGTGCGTGGTTTTATTTATTTATTTGATACCTACTTCGCCCGTTGGGCATTATAGTAGGGGGGACAAATAATCGATATAAAATACAACATTGCACACTCTTTGAAAGGTTGAAGAAAGAAAAAAAAACAATTGTAAGAAAACATACAAGGTTTGCGTTAGTAAGCCACACACTGCAGACCGTGAGTACAATACTAATCACACATGTGGTACATTCTGAGGGAGCACATGAGACAGCACTAAAAACAAATATCGGCCAGGTAACAAGATACATTCATTTACACAGCACGCTGGCTAACATTGCAAAGCATAAATATCAAAGAATGTTTCAAATGGCGAGAACATTTTTATCCATAAATGTATTCTTGAAGGACAGTGGGGAACGTCACATCAGAAGCAACTTCGATTAGTTCAGGAGGCAGCAGGTTCAATTCGCGTATTGTACGGGGAAAAAAGGAGTTTTGGTATGTGGTTGTGCGCGCGCACATTTCTTTTATCTTGAGTAAGTGGTCGCGGCGCCCGGATATTTATGTTGGTGATTGTAGATAAGTCTCTTTGTTTAGTGGTGTGCGATTGAAGACGGCATCTCGAAGGAAAGAGAGGTCGGAAAAGTCTGAGGGTCAGATGGAAGGCCTTTTTCATTTCGTTGTAGTCAAGCTATTTTTACAGCAAAGCTGTATACCTGTCCACCCAACAGTTTCATCTCCGTTGGAAAAAACGCCAAGGCGCCAAGAATACACTTATACACTGCATGCTTCTCTTCCCAGGTTTCACGTTTCCTTGACTGTTAATGGACGCTTTTAGAGCAATATTCACATTAGACATATCCCTTCAAGTCTAGCACGCCCCCTACCATTCGGCCCCTTCCCAGCTTATGAAAAGAGGCATTGCTAATGTTTTCAAACGTCATACCTCTATTACCTGCAATGTACCCTCAACAGCATCCGCAGAGGAAAGTACGCCCAAGAGTATAAAAACTTTTAAATGCTTTAGAGGACAGAGATGAGACGAAAAAAGTAGCAGTAATTCCATAATTCCACAACACGTCGCATTGTCTCCGACGATTTTAGGTCGGATGAATGTGAAGGTTGTTTTCTCTGCGCCGAACAAAGTGACCAACATTGCAAACTAACTCCTTCCGCAAAGCACGCGAGGTGTCTGCGAAGCAAAATTGGAAACCTTTTGTAACATGTGAAGTCGAAGTGGTGTACTTGCGTAGTACTACTGTCGTCGGGGAAGCAGTAGCCGCATTGGCGTTGTCAGCCCCATACGAAAAAAAGCTTCAATCGGCCGGGATGCTGTCCGCTTGTTGTTGCTTTACGTGTTCTAGGTGCGGGGTACCTTAGAACCGCACAATGTCCGTCCGCGTCGTGCGCATAGCATTTACAATCGCAAGAAATCCCACAGGCACCAGCAGGATTCATTCGAGCATGTGTCTGGTAGACCAGACAGGGTTGGTATCAGTCGTCTTACCCATTGGGCTGACAGTACCCGAGAGTCAAACGGCTTACTCCCTCGCCTGTAACGGTGCGGAGTACCTTAGGACCTCCCAATGTCCGTCCGCGTCCTTCCGCGCGCACACCACCATGAAGCGAAAATTAAGCGAAATTCGATTGAGCCGTGAGTTGCAGTTTCAGTTAGGGAATAATCAAGGTGTAACTTACGGCTCAAATCAAATGGCGGTCGGGGCGCAAATCGGAAGTCGCTCGAGGCGCAACTTGGGTGTCATTTCGAGTCCCCGTACTCCCCACCCTCGCCATTATCCACGGAGTGGAGATGCTTCAACTTTTTATTTTAACAGCGAAGCTGTTTAGCATGTTGCAATTTTTCGTGCCCGCACTTAAAAATGTCAAGAAATAGTTAAGCCCGCGCACGTGAGCGCGGTCCTCGCAGCGACCGCCCGGCAGTTAACAAAACCAAGAAAATGCCTAGCGTTTGTGGGTGCTTGCCTCGCGACGACCCCCCAGTGTCCCCTGCGCATGTATGTCAAGCCGAGCATACCCACTTAGGGAGATTGGCCCAGATTGCGGTGACCGCCCGGCAGTTAAAAAAAACAACAAGAAAATGCCGAGACCTCGTGTGTGCGTGCCTCGCGGCGACCGCCCAGCGTCCCCGGCGTACCACTGTCAAGTCAAGCATACCCAATCCACTTGAGCAGATTGGACAAGATTGGCCAAAAATAACACTTGCTCGGAACGAGAAAGACACGTCATAGCGCACGCTCCTCTTAGGTGATGTCCAATGAATATAACTTCCAAAAAAATGAAATAAGCTCGCACTTATAGCAACAATGATGGATTAAACGTCGTTACGGCCGCGAAGAAGAAGCAAATCGGCTGCAATCGTGGGCTTAAACATTCCTGATAGTCGGGAAGGTTGCATACAGCTGCGCACCTGCAAGTCTTACTCGTTAGTGTGAGCTTCCGTCATTTTTTTTTTTTTTTTTGCTGAGAACAACGCCGGGTCAGCTGGGGCCAATCACAGAGACAGCACAGTGGGTAGAAAAGCTGTCAGAACAGCCGAACACATCGAGGTCATTAACAGGTCATTAAACTAATGGTTCAGAGGAATGCATAGCTGCTATAAATTACTACTTCAGTTACCGTAAGCGACAACAACATAGGCACACTTATACTATGGGGTTCAAAAAATGTTCAAAAATACATGAAACGTACGGGACTTGTTTCATTGAAAATGACATGGGTGCTTTTAATATCAGGCGTGACGTAGGACTCTAAGCTATCGAAAAGTCACCAGGTAAATCAACTGTGTTCATTTTATCCAATTTCTCTGTGAGTGATTGAACCAATTAGTATAGATCGAGAAAAGTACCAAACATGTTGGTCAAGGCTTAGAAAATGTTTGAATTTCGGCATCGGGAATCATTTGTTGAATTCATTGTAAACTGTTCTGGTTTGTGTCTGGTGTAGCTCGGTCCGAGTCCCCTAAAATATATTTTAAATAGTGCCACTAGATAAGATACACAGTACCGTCACTGAGGCACGCAAGTGAGCAACGGTGGCCATTTTGGTGTTTATCAGTGTCGCCAGATTTCCGCTTCTGCGAGTTCACGGCTAACTTTGACGAGGTCATTTGCAAACAACACTGCCGAAGACGCAGCAACATGCCATCTACGGACGCACTGCCGCAGCGAAAATGCTGCGAAGCGCGTTATCTTTGATTCGCGTTCGGACCGACACCAGCCGCGTGCAGCCGCAGAGCAGGGAGGGCAACCGCAGTTGACCGACAGAAAACGCATAAACAACCAAATGGCGCTCCCATGAACCGTCGCGGTGTAAACAAATGTCACGTGAAGCAAACTGACCAATGATCACGGCGGCAGCATGGAACAATAAGAGAAAAGTGTGCCGATAGTTTTCAACCTTATCTAGTAACACTAATTTTAACGAGTCCCGCGCTCATTGAAAGATGTTGGCTATAGCTTCAAGAGAGAGAGAGAGAGAGAGAGAGAGAGAGAGAGAGAGAGAGAGAGAGAGAGAGAGAGAGAGAGAGAGAGAGAGAGAGAGAGAGAGAGAGAGAGAGAGAGAGAGAGAGAGAGAAACTTAGATCAGAGTTGACGTGCGGATTTTTCTGGTCGGTGTCTTCAGTCCAAAACTCCGCTGGTACGGCCGGTTGTCTACGGCCTTTACGCCGGCAAAAACTGCGTTTCACGGCGACAGCTGGCCAGCGTACTCTCCCACTGCTTGCGTGAGGAGTTAGGGATGTGGGGAAGATCTTGGTTTAGTTGTCCTTCCCAGACAATATGGTACAGTGCCTGAGGCTTGGCCGTGAATGCAGAGAGGATCATAGAGAGTAGGGATGGATGACGTGCAGTCGTGTTGGGTATGGGTTTGTCGGTAGCCTTCTCAGGATGACCTCCTGTTCCTCCGTGTCCTGATCGGTGACTTGAGGGTATACTTGCCTAGCTTGTCGGTAGTGTTTAGTTATGTCGGCATATGTGAGGAATGTACTTAGGTCCGTTCCGAGTGCTCTTGCGGTGCCCGGTGTGCGTGCTCTCGGACCAGGGGGTGTGCAGTTTTGTTGCCTCAGAGAGCGGAGTGGGCAGGCGTCCAATTGATTTTGACTTGCTTCTAAGAGGGTCGTTGGAAGAGAACTCGAAGCGCTTGTCTTGAAATCCTTTCTGCTTAGTATGCTCGGCAGGCGGCTTGACAGCCGGTGATGATTACTTTGGCCTGTGTGATGATTGCTTTGGTCTTGAGGAGGCAGAGGGCGGAAATCGCCTCTTCAGTCTTCTGGGTGTTAGACAACTGAAGCGTCAGCCATCTTGTAATTAGGTCGGTTCCCAAGGTAGCGACCGCCGATCTTACTCCGTACCTAGCATATTCCGCCGCGTCTTTATAGACAACGCGGCAAACCTTTGCTAAGATTTGCAAAGGTATGCAACGGCACTGTACTCGTTTTATGCCATTTAGACCTGAGGGGGCCCGAAAATGAGCACTAATAAATCTATGTACGGCAGAAGCACGCATTAATATTAACAAGCGTGGTAGCAACGAGTTTCTTACACGATTAATATGACTCGTCAACTCAGGCAATAAATGAACAATTAGGTTGCGCACTTATGAAGCCGGAATGCAAGAAGCATTGTTGTTTCCTTGCTCTACCGTGGAAGAAAGGTGGGTAAACAAGATAGGAACTAAGATGGAAAAGCAGGTGGCAGGAGTGTTGTGCAAGAGGAAGGGGTTTAATCCTGGTCCTGGATATAGAACACAGTTTGATATTTTGGATTTGAGTTGAAATTATTTATAAATATCCAAAATCTTCCCGCGTGTTTTAGGAAAACGGTGTCGATTAATACATGTTCGTGGAAGGTAGGCGCCCTAAGATCTAAATAAGCCAAGTGGAAACAACACAAGAATGCGGAAAAGGCACTGACTTCGCTTATCACATGCCCTAGCAAACGCATGGGAAATGCAGTCTTATACCCAGGGGGCCGATTTAGCCTCCTTCCCTGTAGCGCCGCCTATGAAGAGCAGGAGGAGGTCAGCGGTGCCAAAGCCACAGCGGAATATACTGCGTAAATGAATTGACAAGTAGGCTAAAAAATAAGACATAATCAGACACACATTAGTGGGAAGAAGTAGACTACAATGGTAAAATAACTATATCGACAATAACGACAGAAATGACACAAAGAAGTGATGAACCATATTACTTTTCTCATGCCCATATCGTTCAATGACCTGCTGTAACAAAGCATATGGCTCTATAAACTTTACCGAAGTGTCTATCTACACTCAGAAAACAGGAATTTTCTTTTAATGGTTGCTTAAGAGACAACTAAAGTAATGCCTGCTTGGTAGCTTAAAGATCTTTGAATAAATATTGTACCTAATTTTTCGTATATACTTTTCTTTTTCAGGCATTCGAAAATGTGGATCACCTTTGCGGCCTTCGTAGCCGCCACTTGTGTGGTTGCGGACAAGGCCGAGAGCACTGGGCGAGTCGTAACCACGACAAGCGGAGCCGTAAGAGGAATCACTAGGGCCACGACAACAGGTTCCGTGAACGCCTTCTTGGGAATTCCCTTCGCCGAGCCGCCGATCGGCGAGCTTCGTTTCAAGAAGCCGGTACCTAAAAAGCCCTGGGAAGGAGTCCTAAACACGACCGCGTTGCCGCCCATGTGTCCCCAGAGTCCCGCCCATGTCAACGCTTATTTTGAAGTAACGGAGGCCGATCCCATGTCAGAAGATTGCCTCTTTCTGAACGTGTTCGCACCAGTTGGCAACGACTCGGACCCGAAGCCCATCGTCGTGTACATCCACGGTGGTGGCTTCACCTTCGGGGGGATATCTATGAAGATCTTCGATTCCGCAGAGCTGGCGGCACGGGGTGACCTGATTGTAGTTGTTGCCGCCTACCGACTCGGGGCTTTGGGATTCCTGTACATGGGCGCGGAAGATGCGCCAGGAAACATGGGTCTCTACGACCAACTGCTTGCCCTGCACTGGGTAAAGGACAACGCCCGCGCTTTCGGTGGCGATGCGGACAAGGTAACCATCATGGGCCAGAGCGCAGGATCCATCTCCGTCGGCCTCCATCTCATATCGCCTAAAAGTGGAGGTCTTTTTCGCCGTGCATTCATGCAGAGCGGAAGCCCCTTTACCGGTCAGTTCCTAATGAACAAGAGCCAGTCAGCGCGCAAAACGAAAGCCATCGTGACGTACCTCGGCTGCGACAAGGGCGACGACGGTTCACAAAATCTTGGCAGTGAAGCCGTCGTGGCCTGTCTCCGCTCGAAGGACTTCAGGGATGTTCTGAAGGCGACGGAGAGCTTTAGCCCCATCGGACTCGACGGATTTTTCCCCATTGTTCTGGAGGAGGAGTTTCTGCCAGAGAAACCTGCAGCAGCCCTCGCACGAGGAACACCGAATGCTAAGGACGTGCTAGTGAGCGTATGCGAAGCGGAGGGCGACTTCTTCATTCATTACTTGCTTACTGAGGTGCAAAACCTGAACGACGTAAGCCTCCTCACAAAGCGTCAGATGGAACTGTTTCTGAGAGTCATTTTAACCGCATTGACAAGTGCCGACACGGAGCAACTCATGAAACACTACTTTGACCAAGTGGGTGCCAAGGCCGGAAAGGAGGTGGCGTACGCAGCGGGCGACCTCGTTGGCGACGTCCTGTTGCTTTGTCCCTCCCTGGATTTCGCCAAGGGGCTGTCCTCTGGCCAGAACACGTCAGTGCACGCGTTCCTCGTCTCGCACCAACTTTCTTTCGTCGGATGGCCGGAGTGGACTCGTCCTACGCACGCCGACGACATCTTCTTCACCCTTGGGTCCGCGCTTAGCCAGGACGTCAAACCATCCGAGGCTGACGTGAAGGCAACGGAGAATTTGATAAACGTTATCTCGACGTTCAGTCGCACAGGGTGAGAACAAAGCGCATTTTTAACAGCGTGAACGGGTAGCTAACGCGGGTGGTGTGGAATGCCGTAGTAATTTATGGGTCACATATTGCTGGAGGCACGAATTACAGTGAGTCAGAGACACAGCACAAAGAACCTGCTGGTGACTCGTTATTAAATCTCCGGATGATTCAAGTGGCAGACAGAGCGACAGACAGACAGATTTAAGCGTTTACGTAGATTAAGAAAGACTGGCGCCTTCAAAATGCGTGAATATTTCGAAAGGAGACTGTACAACAAAGTCGGCGGTCGTTTCTTTTTTTTTCACTTAGCGCCTCTGCAGATAAACGATTGTCGATGGAGCAACTCGTCTCAGTCAATACACAGTGTTTAGGTGGGGCTGACAATATGGAGCAGCGCACCTCTTTGTCCTTAAATATTTCAACTCAACATGCTTCCAAT
Source organism: Haemaphysalis longicornis (assembly GCF_048455015.1). NCBI lineage: Eukaryota > Metazoa > Arthropoda > Arachnida > Ixodida > Ixodidae > Haemaphysalis > Haemaphysalis longicornis. The sequence continues at coordinate 90,652,805 of NW_027526361.1, forward strand.
ATCTCGAGTACGCCAACAAAATATTGCTGCGCATTACTGGAAAGTGTCGCACACTGACAGAATATGAAATATCAGTTGAAATATCGACAATATTTGCCGGAAAATCACAAACATTTGCTTTCGCCAAAGGTCTGACTTCTTTGATTGAGTAAACAGTTATTGAATGTTTAGTGGCCTTTTCGGAAGAAAATACCAGCCTCCTTCTGGTACGTAACCTAATCCTTGAGCGGTGGAAGACTGCGGTGCTCAGCTCCGATCCGGGTGATCACTGAGAGCTGGTGATCGCGACGGCAGCCACAGCTATAGGGGCCCTGGAGTAGAGGCGCTACCCCTCTGAAGAATGCGATATTTTTTTACCTAATTTTACGGAAGTTCTTCTGTCACTCCTTTTAGCACTTGGAAATACTTAGTTCAATTTGCAGTACGTTTTACGGTCTTATTTGATTTGTAGTAAAAACTTCATCTCAGTTCGGGAACACCTATTCTCCGGATATGGGAAATTAATTGGTATGCAACTTGACATGCTATTTTAAAAAGCCTTATATCCTACGTGAGTTTGCGGGCAATGGGGAAGGTACCAGTATTGCAAATAGGGTGCTCTAACTTGGGCTAACCAGAATTGCCGTCCCCCTTTCTTGTCGCTTGTTGTGGGTAGCCAGGATGCAGTCTTTCTCAGTATATATACTTCTTCTGTTGACAGTTTGTTGGTAGTGGTATGAGCTTTATGTGCCTTTTTTACTTTTCAGCGTTCCACAGGACATCAACAGCACGAACTGGCCGAAGTTCAACGAAGACCAGCAATACCTGCATTTTCGTGACGGCCCTACCGTTCTTGGAAAGCATCTTCGGCAAAGTTCATGTGACTTTTTGAACAGAATCGCGCCTTATGAGTAAAAACTTCATTGGCTAGTATTAGCTTCTGGCGACTTTTTTTACACAAATTCTTGCAACAACCGGGAAAAGAATCCTATGTGCCCTAACTGTTTTGCAAGCCAAAGTCGGACTCGGGTAGCTGTACTAGAATTAGGCTAATGTGGCTATGGCTTTGCCAACTCGAAGGCGATTTCTAGCCACCCTGTTTCCTTGCTGAAGTGCACACATTAAGATATAAGCACAAAGTCGTTCCGAGCGAAAGTAACCAGCGTCTTTTATTGAAGTCCTAAAATAGAAGTTTCCTCACTTGGATAAGAGGTTGGCATAGCGGTTGCCATGCCGCTGACACTGGGTTCCTCGTTTCCACTCTCAACTAAGAGCTTGTCGAACTTTAATTTCTCTGCCCCTGCTTTGAACTTGTTTGTTCCTATTACATTGTGCTCTGTATGCATCATATGTATCTAATAAGCGAGTAATTTATTATAATATTCCAGGTGTCTGTACTGTACTTCTGCCCTTCCTCCATTCTACGAATCAGCTGTTATGCGCCTCATTATTGTGTCGATAACTTTTAATCCTTGCAAAACGAGGTTGACGTTGCCGAGAGGCGAAAACCGAGCCACACTGCCGCGGCCAAGTTCCCCGTTCCGCGATGCGGACTTCTGCGCATGCGCACCTGAGCACTGAGTGCGTGAATAACGGCTCTCGTACGCAGCACGTCGTGTTTGTGTGTGTTTACATGACTGCAGTTTGAATTCTCTCGTGTCGTCCGCCATCGTGTGATGGCTCGATATGCGTCTGTAAATTCTCGACATGTTGCGAGCAGTGAGCCAATGCATTTCGGGCAGAGCTCAGGAGCGGTCAAAAAAACAGACTGAGTACTCATGTTAGAACCTTTGTCGCTACGCAGTTTTTTGTAACAGCGGCATGCTCTCCCTCTCGTCATGAACTAAAGAGTTTTAAGTTCCTCTGGCTCCGTGTTGCCCAAAAGGATTGATTGATTGATTGATTGATTGATTGATTGATTGATTGATTGATTGATTGATTGATTGATTGATTGATTGATTGATTGATTGATTGATTGATTGATTGATTGATTGATTGATTGATTGTAGGGCCTAACGTGCCGAAGCTACACCTGGAGTATGAAAGGCACCGTAGTGGAGGGCTCCGGATAAATTTAGATCACCTGGCGATCCTTAACAAGCGCCAGAATCTCGACATACGGGCGTCTTCGCTTGTCGCCTCCATCAGGAAATCAGCCACTGCGCCGGGGATCGAACCCACATCCCTTGGCTCAGCAGCACAGCGCCATAGCCGCTGAGCCACCGTGGCGGGTCCGTCCAAAAGGGGCGAAATGTCCCTCGCAAGGAGCTCGAAGTTCTGCGGCGAAAACACTCTATCGGGCGCGGCCATTTTCAAACAGCGCCTGTATGCCTGTACGCTGCCAGGTCTGCCGTGAGTTCTAAGCGTTCTCCGCCTTGTCTGTCCTGCACACGTGCCCGCGTTTACTCCTTTAGGCAAATAAAAAATGACTGATACCCAATCGTGCTTGCATGATTAGGCAGCGAAGATATTAAAATACATGTGGTCGTGGTATTACTGCTCGGAATGGTGGTGCAAGTACATTGACAGGGCGTAGTGACAAGAAGTGCAGGCAACAAAACACGATTGTTTCCAATTTGCGATTTGGCATTCTTTTAACTTAGTTGACTTAATAAAACTTGGAAGGCCTACAGCTATACCTCAGCAGGCACACATGGGACTATCGGGGTAGTTTTAAGGACAATATCTTTATCCTGGGTACAAGCGCACGGGTCCATGGACGCATCAGGCGAACTGCGCCGTACGATTATGCATCGCTGTAGTTCAATTCATAGTTAGATATCCTGTCTCCTAGCACTGAGCTTTCCGTCTGCATTGCTCATTCCAAGCATACATTGCATGTAGGCGAACTGTGACATGGCCGAGTGCGACTATCCTATGAAAGCCACGTACGTCGTCACGCCAAGGACGCACATAGCTCCCCGAGGTGAACGTGCGCCTGTCAACAGTAATCGCGGCAAATGCTTCTTGGTGGCGTCTTCAGGGTGTGCGTTCGATTTCACGGCCCTCACACCTTCCTCCCTTATAATTCCGTAGGGGTAACGGCCTCTAGTTCGCATCCCCCCCCCCTTCTTTTCTTTTTTCTTTTTTTTTTTTTTTTTTTGCTTGCGTCATTTTACCGCTAACACTTTCACCCCTGACGTTTGTGCGAAGCGCCTTGGCACGATACCTTCTGGACTGGAGGGTGTTGCTCGGAGCCCCTCACCCTCCTCGCCTGCCGTGCGGCCAACAGGCCGCGGGACTTGGAGACGTCGGCGCCCGAGGGATGGCGCTGGTGGACACGGACAGCGGTGGGGGGTGATTCTGTGCGGAGGCGCGCGCGCGGGACTCGGGTTCTGGACGACACTGAGTTTTGGTGTGTGTGTGTGTGTGTGTGATGAACTCAGGGTTCGGTGGTGGGAACCACGAGACGTGCACACGGAGTCAATGACGACAGAGGCCACAACACGAAGGGGAAACGTAGGAGCGATGTACTATGCGGCGAAAACAGCTCAAATGGGTCATGGGTCAAAACGGGAAGAAACCAAAACGTTACACACGCGGCCAACGCAAATGAAAAAGGAGAAAAACAACAAGCGGGATTCAGTCCTGCACCTTCTAACAGTCCTGCGCAAGTCCCAGTTCAGCGAGGGTAGCGAACGCCCAACAGACGCGTGCAATCTGGACTGGGCTCACATGGATTGTCGCAGTCACACTAGCCGAGGGTCGCAGACGTGCTGGTTCCGTTTGGCTGGCCCCACGTCACTCGAACCACACGTGGCCCGACCCGGTGGCGCAGCCCAGCAGGAACATGAGGCGGCCCGGCGCGGTAGCACGGACCTCTCGCCCGGAGGCCCAAGAGAGGCAGGCAAGGGCGGCGGCCCCGACGGGTGGTCCTCTCGAACCGATGGCGGCCCCGCCTGAGGGTTGATGACCAGACACCCCGGCGCAATGCACGGGCGCCTGGTGTGGTGGCGGGCACGAGCGACCGGCGTTGCGGCACGGCCCCCGTTATGCGGCGGTCACTGGCGACCTCCCGGCGCGGTAACACGGGCGCCGTCGATGGGTGTCTTCGCAGCTGATGCAGGCGCACCCCGAACGCTCGTCCGCCCAAGAGCCCGGTCGCTCATCTTCCTCTTCTTCCAAGCTCTTTTCTTTCCTCGAATCGCATACCCATTAGCGGGTGATTGGCCTCCTCTCCTTCCGCTGTTTTCTTTTCTGCGCCTGTTTTCTCCCTGGAGCTCATCACAGTGTGTGTGTGTGGGTATGCCCGGACGGGCGGCAACGAGGTGGACGCTGAGAGTAAAGAGTTATCTTGTACACAACCGCAGTGTGCCTCATTCCTTGGCATGCCGTAGAGAGAGGCCCACACGTTTTTCACACGATTTCTGCGTTGTAACCTGTTAAGCGCAGCGGCTGTGGACGACGCCCCACCTTGAAACCTTGAAGGGTGGTACTGTTCGGAGTTTTTTTTTGGTGCCTGGATGTTTTTCCCCATCTCCATCGCGTCGACGGGTAAACAGAAACGGTTGCCGTTCCTCTCTCGATCAAGGCTCGACCACCCCTGTCCGCGACGACTGAGGTAGGTTCGCATTCAACACTTACGCAATACCCAATCGTGTCATCTTACCGCTGTAAGATGACTTACCGTAACTTACCGTTTGGGCCAGGTAGGATCCGGCTATAACGCTGGCAGTTGTTTTCATTTCAATTTCATTATTTTGAATGGTGCGATTTTGTTAATGCTGTAATTCGTCGCGTTAATGCGGAGCCTTCATGCCGCCAAAACGCAGCAACATAAAGTTAAATCTCGGCATAACAAGCTGAAAAATACCACAGAAAATTGCGTATTAAAGACGATAGTTTTTCTTGAGCTATTTGAACGCGGAAATTTCGGTCTGCCTCTCTGTCCATGGATCCCGCCGCCCGGCCAAAGTTAAGGCATATGCTTCACAATAGGTTTATAAATCCAAAGCCAAATCTAAACGTCCAAATCCGGTGGCAATGCTCGTAATTCTCAGTATTGTTGATCCAAAACAAAATATAACGAATATCTGTGGCAAGACATCAATATACATATGTGATATTCGCAGTGTTCCTTTATTGAAAATACACAGATAGTTGATTTAATGAAAACTTCGTTAAGCAAAATACCAAAGTGGTCGTCCACTGTTTCCCTAGCGCAATTTTAAGAAATCAAACGGCAACAGTAACCTAAGGTTCCACTGGATAGTTTTCACGTTCTGTTTGGAACGCACGTGGAGGAAGGTGCTTCGATTCACGCGCATTTCCGCTGTACGGCAGCGCTGGCATCGAGGCACCCGTCGTGGAGAAGGGGAACGCGGCAAATGTAAATTGACTTGAGCAAACTTCTAGCGCGTTTATCTTCGAAGAAGCGAGACGGGAGAGGAAGGGCATGAGAGGTGGGCGGGAAAGAGGAGGGAGGCATTTACTCGCAGGGGCGTCACACAACTGTCGTCTTTCGTCTACACTTGCAACAAACTGAGCATACACGGGGCCAATTTTTCATTCTTAAAACTCGTCTCTATTTTTTTTTAAATCCAGGAGCACATGGCATAATTTTTGCAGTCACCGACATAGTGCTCATCCTATACAGAGTTCCACTTCATTTAATCCGTTTACGCACAAAGAAACGCACTCAGTTAAGCCACGTGCTCCGTTGGAAGCAGACTTGGAATTCCTACCATGGAGGGTGACGGAGAGAGAGAGAGAGAGAGTTAACGTTTATTGCGAGAGCATTAATGGTATTTCAAGAGTGCTCCATCTTCACGAGGATCCATGCGTTTCCTCAGCACTGGCTGCTTTCTCGGTGAGCAGGCGCTGGTCCGAGAGGCAGCGGCTGGACAGCAGTGTTTCCCACTGCTCTTGTGCGTTTGGGGTGCAGAGAAGGGGTGTTAGGGGCTTGTTTTTCCTACGCGTTAAGACAATATGTCTTAGTGTAGCTGGTTGTTGGCAGTATTTGCATTCTTCTGGATATTTGGGGGGGGGGGGGGGCGGATATCCGGCGTAGCCTAATTGGATGCGGGGTGTTTCTAGAAGTCCGACCGTTGTTTCTTGGGACTTCGTGAGGTTTCGGTGAGGTAGCGGGAAAGTCCGTCGATTACGCTTGTGTAATTTCTTTTGTCTGCGTGAAGTCCAGAGCCCCAGCTAGCTCCTCCGCTTTTTTGGTCGCTGCAGTTATTAGGGTGGCACTGACAAGGAGCTCTATCTTTTTGGTGACTACCACGGTCTTTGCTCTTCTACCACGTATTGCGGCTGCATCCGTCTAGACCGTTTTCGGGAGGGTGCCGTATGTCCTGTTTAAAGTGACCATGAAGAGAAAATACAAGTTTGTTTTATTCGAAAGATTTCGTGTTCTAAAGTGCCCCCAGCGCTTGCCCGGAAGCAAACGATGCTTCATTCACTGCGAAATTAATCAATTTAAGCTAAAATTTTGATTCTCTTGCCAAAACGTGTGTTTGAATGTCGTTTGCAATGACATAATAAAAACAGGTATTTCAGCTAAACTTCGTGTGGAGCGGATACATGCTTACTGTTAGTCAACTTACATGGCGCGACCACACCGCGGCAAGCCGTTTTCTGCCTTTGGTTTGTTTGTGACCGTATTTAAACCTGCTTGTTTTTGTTCATGGAGAAAATAGTTTCGTGAAACATGCTGCTGGCTCGACAAATATGGTCACGTAAGACACCATCGCTTGCGTCAATCGGCCACTGTCGTCTGAGACAACACCAAAGCCCCGCAGTGCTGTGCATCTAAACGAAGCATGGTGCGCGCAGTACCACCAGCAGTACGCATTGGTGCTTAAATGTTTGTGTGTGTTTTCGTAACTTCCACTGCTTGTCCCACCATTCTTACTGATATAAAAAGAATATTCCCTAAATTTAAGCTCAAATAGCTCGTTCGACAAGCTTATAAGTTCTGCCTAATTTGCGTTTGCTTTTTCCGGCCTCCGCCAATCGCAGAGCTGGCTGATATGATATCATAGGTTCTGCTGCGGGAAATGAACTAGAGGATCGCATGGCCATACCTTTTTTCCTAACTATATAGCTTATTTGAGCAAAGTTTATTTCAAAAGTGGTGTCAGTGTGATTCTAACGAGGCACTCTTTTGGATAAACCAAACTTGTGTTTTGTCTTCGTGGCCCCTTTAAGGCTTTGGCTCTAGCTTCTCGCCGAACGAAGTGGTGGACCGGGTGCATGTGCTTCGGCAATGGGTGGCATATGATATGGTGCCGCCACCACTCAGGAAGCCCCTTGGTAGGCTTAACGTCTGGGAAGCTCCTGTTGATTTGGTTCAAGCTTTTGATTGGTTTTTCTCATTGCAAGCCATTCTCTCTGACTGGAGAGGTTGCCCTCTATGCGCTCGTCCACCGTATTGTGCAGGCCTATGCGGAGGACCCTATCAATTGACGCCCTCATGGGGATCTTGAGGCTTCGTGGCTTTACGGATAAGGGTGTACAGTTTGTCCGTATCTGTCTCGGTTAGTATCAAGTAGGTCGCTGCGTCTGCCAGCCTCGAGAGAACAAAGGCCTAGATAAGACAAATGGTATCGTCTCTTTCCTGCCCCGGTGTTTATTTCTGACTCGGCAGAACCATACGAACAACGGGCTCGGTCGTTCTGGCGAGGCGCTGAAGCATTATGTCGCATTTTGCATCAGCTTGCACGAAAGGCCCAAGTACCCTGAGTGAGCTGCACGGCTTAATTGTGTGCCCCTCTAAATTCATTTCGATGCTGTCCTTGTCATTTTTAGTGTGACGACAGCAGACCACCAAGAGTTCTGACTTACGTGGTGAGCACTCCAGTCCGCTTTCCTTTGCGTATTGATTTGGAAAGCCTGCTGCTTGTTGCAGGCAGTCTTGAAGTCTCGTCAGGGCCAGTCCAAATTGTTATATCGTCCGCGTAGAGCGCATGGTTCAAATTTGGAATAACGCCGCCTTCACGGTAGACCCAGGAGTGCGATGTTCAATAGGAGCGGGGAGAGGACTGAGTCTTGTGGTGCACCTCCGCTTCCGAGAGTGATGGGATTTGAGGTGATATCCCCAATTTTGAGTGTGGCAGTGCGGTCTGAAAGAAAATCTACAATGCAGTTACATGTTCTCTCCCCACATCCTGCGTTCTTAAGGTTTCATATAAATACCTCGTGCGACGCGTTGTTAAAAGCCCCTTTGAGGTCCAGCGCTAGTATTGCTCGCGGGGAGTGTCGAGTGGCGGGGGAGAGGATTTCTTCTTTTAGCTGAATCAGCTTGTTCTGGGTGGCGAGATGCTTTCGAAATCGAAACATGGTGTCTGGCATTTGCTGGGTTTCATTCAGGTATTGCTGCATATGGTTGAGCACAACCCTTTCCATCACCTTTCCCACACACGGTGAGGGAAAGGTGATCGTCGAGGTGATTTGTCGAGCCCACACGCAAATTATCAATTTTCGGGTATTTTCTTGGCTTGGGAATAAATCTTATCACTGCTGTTTCCCACTGCTGGGGGATCTTGCTTTTAGTCCAAACGACGTTAAAAGACTCCAACAGGGTCTCGAAAGCCCCGTCGTAAAGGCTGGCTAATGGTTTGTAGGAGATGTGGTCGAGTCCTGAAGCGCTGTTTTTCTTGCTTTCGGCGATTACAGCACGGAATTCGTACACTGGGTACTGTTTGTCGAGGCCTTCATTCGGCTGCCCTGTGTAAGGTAGTGGGTGGTAGCTTTTTTAAGTGCGAATCACTTTATAAGCTACCCCAAACCATCCACCGCCGGCGGCGGCGGCGTCCGCAGTGCTCCTCTATATTTAAAACAGAAACAGCATCCGGCGCCAGGTTTCGATCCGAGGACTTTGCGGCCGCAGCGCGACGCGCTACCGACTAAGCCACGGACGCCACGCTGATATCAGTGTGAGTAACGCGCCTTGTATCTTTAACGCATTCAAACTACGTCGTCAGCGGCGTGCGTTGGCGACTCAGCGGCGTTATAGCGGCTTGATAACTGCGTGGTGTACACGTGATACTACAAACCCGATGGAAGAGATGGAAGAGAAGGCGGCGAGGCGGTGGGCTGCGGGGGCCGAGCGCAAGCGCCGCAAGCGGGCCGACAACCGTGCATTCGCACTTTCACATTCTCCCCCTCGGGGAAATGCGGGGGAATTTTTTCGGTTTGGAGGTACTTGGTTTTGAGGTCCTTAAAGGAGCCATGAAGAGAAAACACAAGTTTGGTTCATTCAAAAGATTGTCTCGTTAGAATCATACTGACACCACTTTTAACGTAAACTTCGCTCAAATAAGCTACATAATTAGGAAAAACGGGAATGGTCATGCGACCCACCAGCTCATTTCCCGCAACAGAACCTATGTCGTCACATGAGCTAAGCTCTGCGATTGGCGGAGGCTGGCAGAAGCAGACGCAAATTAGGTCGAACTTACAAACTAGACGAACGAGCGATTTGCGCTTAAATTTAGGGCACATTCTTTTCAAAGCAATAAGAATGATGGGACAAACAGTGGAAGTTACGAAAGCACATGCAAACATAGAAGTACTGATGCGTTCTGCTGTTCGTACTGCGCACAGCATGCTTGGTTTAGCTGCACAGCACTACGTGGCTTGGGATTGTCTCAGACGACACTGGCCGATTGACACAAGCAACGGTGTCTTACGTGACCCCATTTGTCGAGCGAGCATTGTTTCAGGGAACGAATATTTTCTCCCAGAACAAAAACAAGCCAGGTTTAAATGCGAACAAAAACAAACCAAACGCTTGCCACGGTATGGTGGCGCCATCTAGGTTACGGAACGTAAAGAAACGCGGGAACAAACCAACACCGCTATACAGGGTGGAGACAACCTTTGAATGGCCCCGTGCCACCGCAATTGGGCCAACGGGCTCAACGCATTATTCTTTTCGTTTCCCACGAGACCTAGCAACGCGAAACAGACAATATGATTCAAACTTCTTCAGTAAACCACGTTGCGGCGATAATTTTAGCGCGGTTTTGACACAATGACTTGCTTCGGCGGCGAGCGAGCAACCGAAAATGGCGGCGCCAGCGTATACGTGTCTCTACCCTGTACGGCGGATGCGTGAATGAAGGTACTCTAGGCTGCAGAGCGGTCGGTTCCAGTGATGTCACTTGGCACGAAAACGCACGATTGAGCGGGAAAATCAAAATTTTAACCTAAATTGTTTAATTTCTCAGTGAATAAAGCACCGTTTGTATCCGGACAAGCGCTGGGGGCACTATAAAACACGAAATATTTCGAATAAAACCAACTTGCATTTTCTCTTCATGGCTCCTTTAAGGAGTTGGTTCGAGTATTCTTGATATGAATTGATGGTGCGGATCATATTGCTACTGGTTTCCACCTTGCTGGTTGAGGGGGCGATCAGATGTCGGAGCAGAAGCCAAGTTTTTCTGTTGGATAAGGTTCCCTGCAGGCCGTCACAAAGTGGAAGCCAGTTTTCTTTGCATAAGGGGAAGGCGTATTCAGCCGCTTTTTTGTTTATTTGAGCGATCTTTTTGCGGAGTTTTTGTTGTGCCTTTGTCTTTTCCATCACCTTGCAAGGCTTCGTCTGGCCTCCCACAGGTGGAGGAGTCTCGTATCCATGTGGGGTGTTGAATACGTACTAGCAATCGTTTGGGTGTGGGTTTTGCTATCCTTCACAATTTTAGCGGCCCAACCATCGTAGGACGACCTCGCGGTCTTTTCTCTACTTGCTCGAGTCCTCCGGAACTTGTCCCAATTGGTAATTCCGGCGAAACATATGGGCTTTCTAGGTGACGTCTTTGATTTACGGTAAGTGTATTTATCTCGTGATCAGAACCGAGGCTGACTTGCCTGTTGGAGGCTTCCAGAAGCGACGGATGCGGGCAAGTATCGCCTGACTTCTAGTGCTAATACTGGTGGCCACGTGAGGCTCATTAAGCAAACTAAGTCGTCTCTGATCAATAACGTTAACTATTTCTTTTCCCATCTTGGAGTTGAATTTGTATCCCCACATCTGATGGCGAGCGTTTCAGTCTGCCATGCAGGATAAGAGCTGGGTGGCATTTATTTGGCTAGGCTGAGTGTCTTTTCAATCGTGTCCTGCATCCCGGGCTTCTTTCTAGACGGTCTGCAATACGTCTTGAGCACGAACAAGTTTCCTTTCTTTCTGATGGAGGAAGATGGAACTTCTATGAGTGTGTGTTCACATCCTTTCTGGCTTGTAAGGTCCTGCGTTGCCGCGACGTTCTTTCTGACTAATGTGGCTGTTGCCTTGCCTGTTGGATCGGTGTACGTAACATACACAGGCAAGCATGTCCTGCTGTTAATTTATTTGAGTGCTACAATATCTGTTTGGGGACCGAGTGTGGCGATAAATTGCTCTAGCTCTCCGACTTTTTCTTTGATTTCATGGCAGTTCCATTGGGTGATAGTCGCAGTGTTTTCCGATCTATTGCTTGAGGACATCCTGATTGTTAGTGGTGCTCTTGATATTTATGTGGGGTCTTGAGTATGGAGTTTAGTGCCTTATCGAGTGGTTAATTGCGCATTGGCCCATGTCGGCCTCGAGTATATCTAGCCTTGTAGCGTGGTTTTGTGTTTCTTGTTTGAGTACCTGCATGTCTTGCCTGAGTGTTTGCATGTCTTATTTAATTTCTCTGATTTCCTGAAGCACGACGTGCGACCCGTAAGAAATTTTAACATGTTTCGTATGGCTTCTTGAATCTCCTTGGCGAGATTAATGTGTTTAGGGCTAAGGGTAGGGCTGACGTCGGTGGTAGGTGGTTTTTGCATTGCTGCTGTCGCTTGCGGCGGTCGCGCCAGTTCAATGGCCTCCAAGCGGGCTTGCAGTGTCGCTATCAGTTTGGGCTGTTGTGCTAGTTGGGCCTTTAATTGACTGCCTCCTGTGCATGGTGTTTGCGTATCCTGCATTAGTGCGGGAAAGTGGTTTTGGCTTTCAAGAGCAGCGGGAAACATTTAGCGTGCCAACCTTACCTGTTTAACAATGGATTCGGGTGGTGTGGTCTGAGACGCAGACCTAGATTGGGAAGCTGATCTTGAGCTGGAACTGCAGCCCCTCCGAGACGGTGTTCAGGACCGGTTTAGTGACTGCCTCCGCTGCGGGCTAGAGGACCGGTCTCAAGATAGCCCACGCTGGGTGGTCTGATCCCATCGCAAGCACTGTTCCTCCGCCTGGCGTCTCTGGTGCTCCCTTTTTTGGAGAATGTAGGGTGTAATCAAGCATTTGGGGCAGTGCGTGGTTCCCGCGAGAAGGGGCCCTCGCAAAGTTTACACTTGGCAACGCAGGTATGGCCGGTCGAGGGGCTCTGAATGTCGCATTGGCGAAAAACGGGGATGTTTGGATGAGGGCACGCTTTTATTCGGTGTCTCACTACGTAGCAGCGACTGTACACGACCCGGAAAGTCTTCTCGTATAGTGAGCAGAGATATTCAGCTTCGTAGGCAATATTTGCTCCTGTGGATGTCAGGACAACGGTTGTGGACTCTTGTCGCAGTCGCTGGTAGGGGTAAACTTCAAATTGGGGTTGTTAAATGTTTTTGAGAATTTATTCTTTGGTGAGTCCTGTGGGGACTCCGCGAATAACACATTTCACTTCGTCGTCGTAAGCCAGCCCACATAACTGAACGGCGTGCCTGATGTTGCCGATATGTATTTGGGTCAGTCGGCCGAGGGCTTCAGCTATTTCTGTAAACGGTTTGCTAATGGTGTCTTCATTTTTCGCTGCGTCTAAGCGGCAGCAAGCTAACCTACGCCTTCCGGAGTGTACAGCACAAACGCTGCATAAAAAACTCTTCCATGAGTCCGCGGCCTGCCTTCTTGGCCGCCGGCCATTCTTCACGAGCGTGGCTCTGTTTAGTTCCGCGGCTTTTTTGCGCACTCAAACAAGTCTGCGCATTATGAACAGTAGTACCGCGTAAAAGGTGTTAACAAAACGACCACGGCAGGGTTCAAGCTTTATCCCCGAGGTCTCCATTGCACCGCACGGGAAAGGTGCGGGCAGTGAACACTACCATCTTCTAGGCGCCGTAACAAGAGCAAAATCAAGGCGGCCAATCAGTGCGCCGCTCCATTCGCCTGATAGGAGTCCTGGTGACAACTGCGCGACAGGAGACGGAAAACTAAGTAAAAGGGGGTGTCACAGACACGGCAGTGGCTCGTACATATTTTTTGCAAGAGGAAAATCCCTACGTATACTCGCATGTCACGGAAAACCTAGCACAGAAGCAAAAAAACAGAAAACGATATTACGGAGAACCCTACATAATACATGACTTGAATGCCTAGCGCGCAATCCCGATACTCGACCTCTCCCGGAGATAGCGCAAGAGAAGGAAAACTAACGCCCATGTCTTGTCGTTTGTTATTGGTATGAGCTGTCATTATCGCGCGTGATCTCGCAACGCCCTAAGCACTGACCACGGCAGTGAGTTCGGCCGTCTTCTCGTTAGACGTAATCAATAAGGCAGCCTGAAGAAAACATCGCACTCGGAATCTATTAGAAACCAACTGCCATAACGTGATATTTTTTTCAGAATGTATCTTTCAGAGCGATGTGAGATATTCCTGTTGTGTTGGCTGACCAAACTTTTCCTTGGTTGGAAATATTTTAGCCACTTTATGACGGCCCGCAGGATCTCATGGCCACCGCTTATTCAAGTACCCATTTCTACCAGTGGACCTTTCAACGCAGCCATTCAAGTGTCAGACTGCAGAAGCTTAATTAACATGTCTCTGTTTATATGGTCAGTGGGGCCGGGTTAGAAATCTTAATAAATCTCTTGTAGATAATTGAAAACAGATAGGTACCCTGTTGTTTAGTTATTAGAGAATATCAACGCCAATAACGATTCAGTTTCTTGCTTGATTCTCTGGAGCTTTCGTCGCTTAACACACTCAACACAAATCCCCTGAATACTTTTTAGCGTGAGCGTATATTTTCCACCTTGAAGATTCGCGTAGCGGGTGTATGTATGGGACGCTTGTTTCATGCCGCTGTTTCATCACTAGCACATTGTCACAGAGTACCACATACCCAGTGAGGTGTATTGAACAACGTCTTATGAAGCAGCTTCAGCCAGCCAGCAAGTTCACCCAATCAATCTCTCTAACCATTCTCAGTGCGCGTGTCATCAGAACATGCATATGCCGCTGTTTCAATTCATCCCCACGCTCCGGCGGCAACCACAAGGAAGCTTTCTTATGCAATGTAATTCTGTCGGAGTTTGAAACCTCAGAATCAAGGTCATAGAGAGAAGGAATGCGGCTCGAGTAAGAAAACACGTTATTAGGCGACGCCCAGGATAGTCGGTGCGTGGCGCTGCAGGCAGGACTGGTCGAAGCGCGTCGTCTGCTACCGTGCATAACCAGGCAGCGCTAGCCCGCTCCACTCGCAACTCTCATTACTAAAACGGCACTCATTACTAAAACGGCATAATTAAGCGTGAGCGTATATGCCCTAGCCTTGAACATTTACATCTTGGTTTATGAAGCTCAGCGATAAGTGTTCGCTCAGTGCCAAGAATGATATCAGAAGCGGAGACGCTGTCAAGAAGAAACAATGTATGCGTAATTGTGATGTCTCTACGGTTAAAAACACGAGAAAGGGCTCTCTTAATGGAACGAAAATATATATCTTTTTACTCCTGAGCCCCATTCTTTTCCTTCATCCGGCGCTTGTTTCCAACATAAATGGTTATATAAACAGCAACTGAATAAAGTACATATAAAAGGACATCATAAATGTCAAAAAGTACCTCAATGCGGAATACGGGCTCTCATGATGGAACGAATATATATTTCTTTTTACTCCCGAGCCCAATTGTTTCATTCATCCAGAGCTCGTTTCGCTAAAGCAATGGAGCTTATTAATAATCATCAGCTTTACCAACACCTGGACATTGTGGGGTAAAGAGGAATGCGGTGGCCGACGAAACAGCTTGCGCGGCTCACAACCAACCTAGCGTTACCATACCGATTCCTTACTCTCGACGTGATGCCGCGACGCTTGCGTACTCTGTGGCACGGCACTCACAATGCTCAATATGGAAGGGCGGATCACAAAATTGCCCCCCATTGTACAGAATGGATCCTGCCTGCATTTTCCGAATGCTGTGTGGCCTGGGAAAACGCGACGAAGCAGTTGTTCACTGCACTCGCCTCAGCGTCGCTTCTACCGGCCACTACCTGCACAAGCCTCCCCTGACTGTCACGCTTGTTGTGCTCGTGAGTACATAGAACATGTACTGTGTGTGCGTCCCCGCTATGACACCGGCAAACCTTGAAAAAACTTTGGTACTCCGTGCCGATGCACCACTGAACGTTTACAACGTCATCGGTTCATGCCACTCCACTGCCGGGGATACACAGAGTACAAGGGCCTTGGTGACATTTTTTCGCGACTCCGGCCGGAATGAAACTCTGTGAAAGTTTGCTTTAACTTTACTGCTATGCGTGTGCTGTGTGTGAGTGTTTCTGCGTTTGTCGGTTTCTGTGTGCCTGTGTGCGTTTTTTAGTGTTTGTGTGAGACTTTGTGTGTTCGTTTCATTCCCTCATTTTCACCCCTCTCATGTTCATGTGGAGTAGCAAGCCAAGCTTGCGGCCAGGCTGACTTCTCTCCATCATTAAAGGTATCCCTCCCGCCTCCTAGTCCTCACTGTCTGTCTACGTTCGGGAAACATGAATTATTAAGGATTTTCCAGGGACGAGTAAAGCAATTCTTGCGTCCGCTCGGAATCCTGACGCCTTAACAATACTCTGGGAGCTGAATCATTTCGTCATGCTTTTCTTTTTCAGACATCCGACAATGTGGACCACCTCAGCGTTCGTCATTGCTGCCACTTGTGTGGCTGCTAACAAGGCCGAGACCTCTGGGAAAGTCGTAACCACAGCAAGCGGAGCCATCCAAGGCATCGTTCGTGCCACGACAACGGGCTCCGTGAACGCCTTCTTGGGAGTGCCCTTCGCTGAGCCACCAATCGGCGATCTCCGTTTCAAGAAACCGATACCGAAAAATCGCTGGGAAGGAGTCCTAAACGCGACCGCGTTACCTCCCCTGTGCCCACAAACCCCGGCACAATTCAACTCATTTTTTAAAATAACCGCGTCCGATGCAGTGTCAGAAGACTGCCTGTTTCTTAACGTGTTCTCCCCAGCTCGCAGCGACCCGGACCTCAAGCCCGTTGTGGTGTACTTTCACGGAGGCGCTTTCACCTACGGTGGAATATCTATGAAGATCTTTGATCCCTCAGAGCTGGCGGTACGGGGTGACCTCGTTGTAGTGGTTGTTGCCTACCGTCTTGGCGCTTTGGGGTTCCTGCACATGGGCGTGGAAGAGGCACCGGGAAACGTGGGCCTCTACGACCAGCTGCTCGCCCTGCGCTGGGTCAGGGACAACGCCCGCGCTTTCGGCGGCGATGCGGACAAGGTAACAATCATGGGTGAGAGCGTAGGATCCATCTCTGTCGCCATTCACCTCGTTTGGCCAAAGAGTGAGGGTCTTTTTCGCCGGGCCTTTATGCAAAGCGGGAGCCCCCTTGGCACTCACTTTATCATGAACAAAACGCAGGCGACGCGCAAGGCGAACGCCATTGTGACGTACTTCAACTGCGACAAAAGCGAGGATGGTTCCCGGAGACTCGACACGGAAGATGTCGTGGCCTGCCTGCGCTCCAAGGACTTCCGGGACATTTTGAAGGCGACAGCGAGCTTTAACCCCACTGGCCTTGACGGTTTTTTGCCCCTGACTGGCGAGGAATTTCTGACAGGGGAACCGGGGGAAGCGCTTGCGGGAGTAACACTAAACGCTCGGGAAGTACTAGTGAGCGTGTGCGAAGCGGAGGGCGACTTCTTCGTTCATTACTTGCTTAGCCAAGCCCAAATCCTGAGCGAGCTAAGCCTCCTCACAAAGCAGCAGATGGAAATGTTGATGAAAGTCGTTGTGACTGCCGTGACGAGTGCCGACCTCAGTCGGATCGTCGAGCACTACTTTGACCGCGTGACATCCAATAACGGAAAGGAGGTGGCATACGCAGCATCCGACCTCATCGGTGACCTCCTGTTTGTGTGTCCCACATTGGAATTTGCGAAGGGGCTGACCTCTGGTCAGCGCGCGTCAGTGCACGCCTTCGTCTTCTCGCACAAACTTTCCTTCGCCGGGTGGCCAGAGTGGATGCGTCCTACGCACGCTGATGACATCGTCTTCACCCTCGGGTCTGCGCTAAGCGAGGACATCATTCCGACCGACGCTGACGTCGAGGCAATTGAGAAGTTCATAAACGTCATTTCGACGTTCAGCCGCACAGGGTAAGGGCAAAACACGTATAAGCGTTCGTTAATTCGCCATTAATGGGACCGCGAAAAATTGTCGAATCATCGAGTTGTCGAAATATCGAATGAACAACCGAAACGCGAAATTTTTCTTAGCATGACGTACAGTCATGAACAATTCTAATTCGAACCGCGGAGCGCACGGCCGAAGATACCGGTGCCGTCACCTGGCAGCGGCCGTGGAAAACGCACGGACATGCGCAGTTGAGATGAACGGAGCGAGGCTGCGTGTCCCACTGCTATGTGTTGCCCTCTCCTCGCTCGCATGCTTGCCTTGTCGCCATGCCGCAAGAGCGCTGCAAGCACTGCAAGTACTGTCGCCGCTGCAGCTGAGGGTGTTGGACGCGTTGAGAGCAATGCGGAGCGTCATTCCTTGCGGCTGCGGCCAGTGCTTGCGTGGGAAACGCGTGCACGCTCTCGCAAGGCATACTGTTGAGCTCATCATGCTTTCTTGAAGAAAACCAGCGCGCATAAATGGAGACAAAAATAAATGCATGCCGACTAACTTCTGATGGCACTGCATTTTTTTGCGTTCGTGGTGCAGTGGCTCGGGAATTGAACACTGAGCTGGCCGCCAACAAGAATGCGCCTTTGTGCGACGGAGTCATGGCTGAGTCACTTGGCAGATTCAGTGCTTGTAGCAAATAGATATACCACCAGAATTCGTCTCCAATCATATGCATTAACTGCAAGCATTGTGTGGGCTGGGAAAATCACTGGCAGAATTCTAATATTCACAAAAATTAAGAAGATATGCAGGTCCAACCATTCTATAGGCCAGTTGCCCTTGCACATCAATTTTGGCCGCCCGATTTTTTTCGTGTTTTCTTTTTTTTTTTTGGCAGGCACCTCACTGCTTGTAGAAATCTGCGGAGCGGCCATTACTGAGCATGGTGTGGGCGTTCCCCAGGTGTCCATCGTTATTTGATCAAGTTAATGCCGCCGGCACACACGGGGAGCAGGCGCTCGTGTGAGCCGAGCACACAGTCGCCGCAGGTACTATCTCGCGCCGCATCGCTAACAATTGTTTTCAGCGCTCTGGCGGCATGGCGACAAGGCAAGCATGCGAGCGAGGAGAGGGCAACATATCGCAGTGGGACACGCAGCCTCGCTCCCGTCATCTCAACTGCGCATGTCCGTGCGTTTTCCACGGCGGCAGCCAGGTGACGGCACCGGTATCTTCGGCCATGCGCTCCGCGGTTCGCATTTGAATTGTCCATGACTGTACCTTTATTTGCCGAAAGAGTTTGTAATCTCTGTCTGTTTTTTCGGGTGAATTTGAGCGGCGGCGATAGCTCAAATACCTGCCAGATGCTCCGTGGCACACGCACCATGCGGAATTTGCTCACGAAAGTCCTCCAGCACGGACAAGGCTTTTGCGGCTTTTTTTACCGTGCGTTTCTGTGGTTGGAACATCTTCCGACGAGAGAGAGAGAGACAAACATTTATTTTAGTAATGAGCAGGAGGATGTTCTTAGGGCCTCCACCCAGTGAGAGGCATCCTTATTCCAAGATGCCTTGGAGCTGGGTGGCCGTCCGGGCCCGTTCCACCAGTCGGCGCTGGTCCGAGAGCTCGGAGCTGGTCAGCTGCTCCACCCACTGCTCGTAGTTGTCGGTGCCTATTACGTCCTCAATTATTTCTTTCTCGCAAAACGACGATACACGCCAAAACGAGACTTGCTGGAGATAGGGATATCTGCGACAAGCCTGCACAAAGGCGACAAAGGCAGCAAAGCACGCAGGCTTAGACTGCTGCAGCCGCCACCAACCTCGCTTTCCTCGTAGATGGATGGATGGGTGGATGGATGGCAGTACCTGAACCCTTCGTATCGGGCGGCAGCTTGCGCCACCTAGCCTATGCATCTACCCGTTTCGGATGATGCCGATGACCATGCGGTTGGCCTGTGCGGCATTTTTTTTTCAGCAGTACTGTAGCGTTGCTTTTGGCACTGCTCTCTTTTTTTTAAACACGATAGTCTTTCTTGGGCTACTTAAACCCAGAAATTTTGGTCTGTCTGTATGTCTGTCTGTCTGTCCGTCTGTCTGTCTGTGACTCGAATCAGCCACCCGGCCAAAGCAAAGCAATGCCTGCGCAATAGTCTTATATAGTCACAGCTAAATCTACCCGTCTATGTCCGGTGTAATGTTCATACTCGTCAACATTGTTGAAGAAGAACAAGACATTACGCAAATATGAGACAACAAATCAATGCAGAAGTGATATTTGCAATGTTCCTTTATAAAAAATCAAACATGCTTGACTTTTGCGCAATTAAATACTTCATCAACTGCAGAAAAAGAATTCACTCCGCCGTCGCCTGCTGTCGCCCGCGCCACTATAGCTTCTAGCGCCATTTTAAGAAAGCAATCGGCAACAGTTACGCAAGGTTCCACTAGATACGTTCCATGTTCTGCTTGCAACGCACGTGGAGTAGGGAAACGCGGTTCTATAAACGTTGAAGTAGGGCGCCTCGATTAACGCGCGTCTTCGCCGTACGGCAGCGTTCGCATCGAGACACCCGGTTTGGAGCAGTGGAACGCGGGAAATTTAAAATGATTTAAGCAGACCTTTGGCGTCTTTACCTTGGGAGGAGCGCGACGCAAGAGGAACAACATGAGAGGTGAGCGGGAAAGCGAAGGGAGGCATTTACTTCGCAAAAGCCGATAAAGATTATCGTCTTTTGACGGCATTTGCAACGAAAGGAGCAGATACGCGGCCATTTTTTCTTTGGCCCTCACCGCATCGGCTGGGCGAGCTGGTAGGCTGCGACGCTAGGTCGAAATACCGATGCGCCCTGAAATTTTGCCGAATTAACAAGAGTTGCGCTCCATAAACTTCCGTATATAATTGTATAGAATTGTATATATAATTCTGTATATAACTGTAGGGACTACGCGTTCAGGTCGAAATAAGCGATTTTCCGAATTAACGAGCTTTCACTGTATTCGAGTCCGTGTAAATCAAAGCAGGAAATGATTCTACAGAAACAAAAAAATGCTTTCCCTTTAACACCCTTCAAAGGCTCTCCAAATACTTATAGACCAACTTCATATCTAGACGTATAGAGCTGCGGTGGCGTTGCTGTCGACACCGACTAAAGTTAAAATGGTAGCACGCTCATTAAAACTGAGACGCAACTGCGCGATAACAAAAGTAGGACATGTAAAAAAAGATAGCAACATAGAAGACTACATGGTCCTCGCAAGAGCAGACGACGCGCTTCAATTAAGACGCCGCCACGATAGTTCGCATCAGGAAGCCAACACCTACATTTTGAGCCCTTCTAACAATCATAAAGTAGGTCTATATACAACGGCGCCGATGAGACAACAGCGGGGCGATCCGTCCTTGTCTTGGTTGTCTCCCATAAGTATAGAGTGATCGGCATGTGAAATCATGATGGACGGGGGGTGGTATATCTGCGCACATATTTGTTTGCTTATTTCAATACAAACTTAGGAAGTTCCTTGCCGCAGGGAGTAGGCCTGAAACAGGAAAGCTTTCCAGAACACTGCACAACGTGGAGTCCCGTGATCCCTTACTACACGTAACCGCTTGTAAGCTGCAATTCTTCAATTACCATCCATACGCAGTACGATGCACCGGCCTCCAGCCTGGTGACCACAGAGTAATGCCCATTAGTTGGCCACTAATTGGTGACCACCAGGGATAACCTACTGATGACGGAAGGGTATGTCCTCGAATGCGTGACCGGTGCGCCACTAGTAATTTGCGGGCCACAGTTCCCTAGGCTGTTACCGACCAGTGTCCTACTACTGAGTAACAAATGGGTCACTAGTGGGCAACCGGTGGGTCACGAGCAATTTGTAATACACAGGTTACGCGTGGGGATGAATGGGTCATTCACGCACGGGTGATCAGCGCGTCACTCACATGTGGTTCACCAGTAATTTGTTGGTGACAAGATACAGGTTGGTGACCCACCCGTAGCTGACCCCCATTCGTAGGTTACCCACCAATGTTATTTAGCCTGCCTTATATTTACACCTGCCTAATACTGCCCTGGAGGGAGAAGGCTGCTAAAATTGGAAATAGGATTCTCTCAAGCTTAGGCCGCTTAGCACCGAACTCCTTCTCTTCCTTCCCGCTATATCGTGTCATGCTATCGGGGACCAGAAGGCAACCCCTCTCTCTCTCTCTCTCTCTCTCTCTCTCTCTCTCTCTCTCTCTCTCTCTCTCTCTCTCTCTCTCTCTCTCTCTCTCTCTCTCTCTCTCTCTCTCTCTCTCTCTCTCTCTCTCTCTCTCTCTCTCTCTCTCTCTCCGTACATGCCCGTACATGCCCGTTCAAGTTGTTCTGCAGTGCGGTGAACTTACTGGCCTTTCTCAACCTTTCAGCGTTCCACAGGCCATCAACGGCACGAACTGGCCAAAGTTCAACGAAGACGAGCAATACCTGCGCATTGCGGACGGCCCTGCCGTTTTAGGAACTCATTTTCGGCAAGCTTCATGCGACTTTCTGAACAGAATCCTGCGTTATGAGAGAAAACATCGCGGCTTTTACTCTTCCGCTTCAGAAAAAAAATTTGAAGACGAATTATAATGACAACTGGGAAGCAAGCAAGGTTTTCAAAAATTGATTTGCGTGTGAAACGTGGCCTGAGTTACCTGCACTAAAATTAAGTTGTTGTGGCCATGACGTACCCATCTCATGGCCGCACTTTACCTAATCGGTATTCCTTAAGTGCAGACAATAAGAAAGTGCTTTCTTAACACAAATTTGTCGCCAATTAAGGTAAACAATGGACATTATTGAAGACATCACAAGAAAACGTCTGCAATTCGATAAGTCTCGAGTAAATTGGTCGCAATGTGGTTGGCATTGGGTTCTTCCTTTATAGCTTCGAACAGAAGCTTGCCAGTCTCTGCATAGTCTACACCTGTTTTTGTCCTAATACGATTCTCTGCGTAAGCCTCAAAATTGACAATAAACGTGTTATTTGTGGCACCTGCTTTACCGTGTTACTTTACGCTTGTTACGACTGTTGACCAATACCCGCAGTGGTTCACTGGCCAATGCTTTCTTTGTTTTTTCCTGGCATTAGGCTTAAGTTTATACTCGTGACTGGCGACGTTAACAGGCACCCGCAGATTGACATGCTTTAATCTCCTTGTTAACTAGAACTCAGATAACTCGAAATATCAGTTAAGTCTAAATCTTTTTTCGCCGTGAATGTACCTCCCATTAGCGCATGTGTTTTCATCTCGAAATGTTGAGAGATAGCACACAAGGCAAATTCCGCTACAAACACCTAAGGTCTTCGTTCTAACGATTAGCTCCTTCTACGCGCAGTACGCGACCGTGTACGGCAAATTTGCGTGGTACGAGGCTGATGTTCCCGTTACCAGAATGCTGTCCGACGCGTACATGGTTTAGAGAGCTGCGGATGATGCAACTGATCATGAGAACGAAGAGGAACGTTCAGAAGTGCCTAGAACGGCAGAAACGACAGAAATGCTGCGCCTGCTTCGGAACATGTTAGAATGTAGCAGCGGCGACCAACAAGTGAAGGGATGCATTGACCAGCTCGAGAACGCTTATCTGGGACAAGATGCGAACACGAAACAGGTGAGCATTACGCCGTTCCTTCTTCCGGAATAATGAAAATTCGTTTTTCGTGCGAAAGTTTTTTATTACGAAAGCTCCCCTGTGCGTTGGAGCTTTTTTAGGGGAGAAGCACCTTAAGACCTCGATTTGCCCGTGGCTTGTTCCTTGGCGTCCGTGTACACAATGTTGCGCATGCGCGAGGAGCATCTGATTAGATTGGATTGAATTGGATTTGGATTGATTGATTGATTGATTGATTGATTGATTGATTGATTGATTGATTGATTGATTGATTGATTGATTGATTGATTGATTGATTGATTGATTGATTGTAGGGTTTAACGCGCCGACGCAACGCAGGCGATGAGGCGCGCCGTAGTGGAGGGCTCCGGATTAATTTTGACCACCTGGGGATCTTTAACGTGCGCCGAAATCTCGTACACACGGGCGTTTTTGCTTTTCGCCTCCATCAGAAAAGCGGCCGCCGCGGCCGGGAATAGATTTGGATTGGATTGGATTGGATTTGAATTGTATATACTGTACACACGCGTTGTCACTCATTTACATGCGCGAGTGGGCAAAGCCACGGGTGATTTACGGTAAGAACGATCCCCAGTGCTTGACTCACTCGTCAGGATTCACTTCGTGGAGATGCGTGAGTTTTTTACCAGCACGAGCTCTTATTTCAGTGACCTGGCCCCAAATTTTTGACATTTCGCTTTAAAAATTTTCAGCGGATTTTACGAAGTTTGAGTTAACGAGGGATTACTACATAGGGAATGAGTTGGACGCCGCTTGGCCTGTCGTAAGGCTTAATGCTAGGACTACCTAATGGTAAGCCAAACAGAAACTAAGCACTTACGTAAACGCATTGGCCAGCGCTTTCCCGATATTGTTGGGGCGTTAGGCCTTTAGTTACGCTTTACTAAGCTAGCGTTACTACTTTATCGTTCCGTAATTCCGGGGTGCTTTCCCGATATGGTCGTTCTACAGCAGCGCCTGCCAGTCGGGACCAGAACTGACGCCGTCCCACCAGAGCCCCTCTTCCCCTAAAATTGCCGCTGGCCAATGCGTTACGTCATCTCACCAAAAAAACGGGGGTAGGTACGGGAGTAGAACACACGAACCCGTAGTGAAAGGCAAGCTAATTTATCGAGTGCTCTGCTGTGATACAAGGTTGAACACAACGGTAGTAGTAAATATGAACAGAACGGTATGGCTTAGTAGAGAAATGAAAAACGGGGAGTGCCGAAGGGTGCAGAACGAAGTATAGTAGAGCGAGGAAGCAAGTGGGGACACGTGACGTCAGCGCGCGTCGCGCCGGCGGAGTGGGGGAGCCCCTGCCGAGCTTCGAAAATGTGCGGCTGCTTTACTCAGGGGCGCAGGGCTCATTAGCGAGCAACGATGCTCGGAATGGCGCACCGCCATATGTGGAAACATTAGTCGAAAATATTTCACCATATGTCGACTAGCGCTGCAGGGAAGTACAAGCATTGATCAACCGTTTTCGCGCCCACGCTTAAATTAACACAAGGGTTGATGCCATCGGCAACTTTTTGTAATTATACTGCGACTGATAGTTATATGCGATACCTACAGTGATAAAACTTCGCCCGGTTATATGTATTACTTTAAACAGAACAACGTCATATTTTTTTTTTTTTTCCGGATAGTTCCGACAAAAAACAATCTACAGGCTGTAACCATATCTTCACCCGTAGCAGCTCCTGTATTTACAGCAGCAGGGGCATTCGAAATATTTACTTCGCTTTAAGATCACGTATTCCCAGTGACGTCGGAACTGTTTTTCCTATGGTAGCGAAAAATATGCTACCATAAAGATAATCATAATCACCAACCTTTATATTAATATTATGGTTATCTTTTATGCGTAGGGCTGATTCGGACAAACTTTTATTCTTTGTACTCTTATGAAAGCCTGTATAGCACTGCGAAAGAATGCCACATGGGGCCTTTCAGCAGGGAGGCTGAAGAAGAAGAACAAATCAATACACAAAGCAAATTTTATTATTTTGTAAAGTGGGGTTGCTGAGTAGCCCCTAAAACTGCGCACAAGAAATTGCAACAACTATGGAGACACGTCTCAAGGCGCTGAACATGACCTCAGAAGCAGCAGGTCATCAAGTGTTCTCGATGAACGGTGAGACCACTTATGGGATGAAATAAACTTCAGCGCTGAGAACGCGTGCTCCTCGCTGTCCTCTGTGGCTGGAACGGCGAGGGCTACTTCCGCTAAAGCGCACAGTTGTGGCTGGCATCGTTTACGGTCTTCCCAAAATTTCAGCACATTCGTGGTGTTTGAAACGCGTTTCATCTCACACTGCCTTTCTAGTAAGCGTTTAATACCCTCCCTATCCAGCTGATCTGAAAAACTATGCTGCTCACCCTTCGCAGCTTCTTCCGCGAGATATACTTCGAGAACATTGTCTGGTTCCTCTTGAGCTCCGGCCACTGCGCTCACTTCAATGCCGCTGCTATCCTGCTGGTTCTGCTCGAGGCCTGCAATTCGTTCCCACGTGTTTGTCAGGTGCGTGATTGCTCGGCGTTTATGCTCGTCGGAGAGCAGAAAGTGATAGCGAGGGTCCATATATAAAGCCGCGCAAAAAATATTCGTATCCCAGAGTTCTCGCTGCTTGTTTTCCATGGATTGAACTAGGGCCTTTGCCAGTGGCGATTCTATTTTCTTGGTCTTGATCAAACACGTCAACCATGCGCCGTAAAAGTCCCCAAGTGTCAGCTGTTCAGTTCGAAGCGTCTTCATGGCCTCTTGTACCGGCTGAAGGGTTTTCGCAAGCATTTCTACTTCTCCCCACATGCTGTCTGTCCAGCCAACGTGACCTTTCTTCGACAGAAAGTCCGCAGTGAAGTCCTTGAGCTTTATCAGCCCGGTCAGCATATCGAACGTCGATGTCCAGTTTGACGAGTAGTCACTGACAGGTATCTCTAGGCCCCGTTTCCTTATCTCTTCCATGGCCCCTCCCTTGCGGAGTACGTATACAAGTGCGTGGCACCTTCCGATGATGGGGCTTGAATCCGACTCTCTCACAGCATCACCTACGGCCAGTTGGAGCGTGTGAGCGGGACACCTGACAGCTAACAACGAATCATTGACCGCACCCGGCAGCTGAGCAACCTCCTGTTCCTCTAACACAGAGGGAGAGCCGTCAGCTTCAGAGGCAGGGTCGCCTCCTTCGGCATCTTCGACTGAACCGGAGGCTTGGTTTTCGTCTTCAGCGTCACTTCGAAGACAAAAGTCTCTAAGTATGTCAGCGTCGTCATTAGTTGTGACGCTATACACCTGGCTAACGCTGATGTCGTAACGAGACAGCGTTCTTCTCACTCGCGACGTCAGGTGTTCAGAAGTGTATGTTCTAGGCAGTTTCTTCATGGACAGTAGCTGGACAATTAGCCTTCCGTTTTCCACATACTGTACATTAATGCCAAGCAGCGCCCGGCGATCTCGCGACAAGAAGTCAATTTTTAGAGAAACCATCCGCTTGCACAGCAACCGAGATATTTCCTCTCGCTTGAGCTTGGCCTCTTCCTGAACCCTCTTCTTAACAGTCCCCGCTGTTATAGCGTCTGTGGCGCCAAGTGCTCGTAGCACCGGGTCAATAATCTCGCGGAATGCGGAGTCATCGAAGAGTTTGAACGGTAGTACGTTCTTCATGACGAGCTTGACGCAGCTTTTCATAATGCTTCCCGCAGTTAGTTCAAGCAAAACACGCTTAGACGACGTCGGCTGAGACCTGCTTGCTCTGTCCACTTGCCTGGTTTTCTTTTTAGGACAGTCTTCGTCACTGCCGGATGAAGCACGCTTTGTAGGCACGGCTTTCTTGGCAGGTAACCCGGCGTGTATCTCCGGATGGCGCTCCCGCAAATGACGCTCCAGGTTTCCACCATGGTCTCCGGAAACTACTTTTCCGCAGCCTAGAATCTTGCACGTAGACGTATTTAATACACTGTTGTAGCTGAAATGTATCCGAGCCGGATTTGTTCTTGGGCGTCCCGGCCCCATTGGGATGAGCTGGGTGCGAACACTCGAGTCCTCCGACAAACTCACGTACGCTCTGCGCGCCGCGTGGTCGCGCCGTATCGTAAGCAGTTATCTTCGCCGCTCGCGCTCCATGGAAACGAGCGGCCGTGTTTATCCGGCGTTGCCCTTCTGTCGCCACAGAAATTTTCTGCCCTCCGCTTTATCTGGTTAGAAACACGAGCGACGCCGACGCAAGGGCGGCACTTCGGAGGTTGCCCCTCTGGCATTGCATCACGCGGAGAGCTACGTGCATACGATCAAAGAGACGGAGAGAGTTGGAAACAGGCCTCAATCCTGCCAAAAGAGATAAGGGACCAGCGATACTACAGGCGAGTTCCAGGAACGCACATAGCGCCATGAAAATCCAGCTAGTTCCTCTTTCGGGCAGTCGACGACTGGTGGATTGAAACAAAGCCAGCCGTGACGCATTAACCCGGCGTTCATTCTGTTTTGGGCTGTTCTTATCAGCTTTTTTTTTCATCATGCACAATATGACTGTGGTCTTCCGACTTTCTTAACTTTCCACTCAAACCGAAAACCGAAACAATTTCTCATCGGCATAACTCCCGAACGAAATAATAACGTTCCATTTACGTTCTCGCTGCGGCCAAAAAAAAAATAGTTCTTTTTGGTTTTTCTGTTCTGGTTTTCATTTTATTCCGACACCCTGCTCTCCAGTTTGGTCGAAATTGCCAGACACTGACGTCAGCGATATCGTATCTACCGAGTTCCGCAATGATATAAAGACCGCTTAGATATGAAACAATGGAAACCGCCGAAACAATAGAAACGATGGGAACTCCCACAATGGGCTTGCTGCAAGGATGTGATTAGATATACTTCTTGAGAACTACATGATGTTACGTCCACGAGAAGAATTACATGCCTGCACCAGTATTCATTCTGTGTCATTCTTTGTTCTGCCGTGTCCGCGCGAAATTATTTGGGGGGAACCGAAAAGCATTAAATGCTAAGTTATTTTTTGAGTACTTCTGCAGGGTCTATACAGTGGCGCTACAATAACTAGTATAGATAGTATTCACTAAACAGTTTATCGATCAATTTCTTTGCTTGGAAACACTGAAAACGGCCTTGTCTATGCCGCTTCGGCACATACTTCGGGACAGACATCTCATGCGAAGGAAATAACTGTAGCAGATGCGTATCTGTCACGGCGAAACTGAAACCGAAACCAATTTAATAAGAATTAGTTTGATGCAGTAACACAGCGCAATTAACACCCTCCTCCCCCCATCATTCTCTCCATTGCCACAGAAAGTTGTCCATATTGTTTCCTTCCTCGGCCTATTTCGCGCATGTAGAAACAAACAATTGATGAGCTTGTTTTGCGAAGCCACCCATGCTTTCCCGCTTTGAAGCCGCTTGCGTTGTACGCTCAGCGTCACTGTTGCCTAACATTAAGGCTTAATGTAGCCCTAACAACATATCCACTCAGGAGGGTTGACCAGTGAGGACGACCTTTGCTGTCAGAAGCTCAAGGTCGGTTCACCCCATTCACATTTGGCTGGAACGCCGACATACTCACCCACAATTTTCCCATCCCACTCGGAGGGATATATTGGGCCCGGATGACCGGCCGTCAGGATTCACCCGGGCCCTCACTTCCCCCCAGGAGCGTACGGCCTCTCGATTTAATAACTCGCTCAAAAGCTGGCGAAGCGCCCTGAATTTTCCTTCACTGTAGATACGACCTAGCTGGTCCGGCTTTCTTATTTCAAATGAAAAAAAAAAATGCCACTGAACACAACCTGCGATATAACCGTAACTATATTGCATGACTATTTCATTGTCTCGCTTAGTTTAGCACTTTTTCAACAGCGCGCGCTTAGCAGCAGGATATGCACGTTTTAAAACTACTTGAAAGTACTTTCCCTCTTCCTTGGCTCTGATTTTGCCCCGTAAGCGACCGAGGCCAACCACCCCAACTAGCAACGTTGAACCACCCTTACTGAAACTCAAAACCGGAGTTCTCACTTTGCACGTGGCCAGTTGTACCAAAGCAAGAGGAATGTATACGGGCAGATCGATCTGGTTTGCACCCCTTCTTTCTCCTGTAAGGCACCCTGTTAAAAATAAACGGCCACAGCAAGCGCCATCCACGCACTCTGTATTGAACTCGCTCAAGTGGCTCAAGGCTGACTCTAGAAAACCTCACGAGAGCTTCACCGCTGCGACATTCACACGCTGCGACATTCACCGCTGGCGAACACAGACAAGCTCGCGCTCCCGGTGCCGAGTTTGCGCTGCCGGTTGCAGCCGGTTCTTGCGCGTGCAACGCGGCCCACTTTGCGACATCTCCGAAAGCATGCGGCGGTCACGTACCACGAGACACAAGGGATGGACAGACCCATGACTTAGGGAGCTTCGCCCCTAAAACATGCGACGTTTTTGGAATCCGGACTTATACAACGACGCGGCAAAGCCACCCACCGAGTGATCAGCACGTGGTCTGCTCCGGGAGCGACAAGAGCTTTTCCCGCAATGATTGATGCTTCTCCGCAATACACACGCTTTAAACCCTTCGGGAACCTTATGAAACCATTATACTGAAGCCATGTTTTATATTTTGGTAGTTTTCCCTCCCAAGATAACAAGATAAGAACAAGATCGCAGAATATTTCGAAAATTATGAGTAATCGGGCAGAAAAGATCGCCGCTCCATTCCTGATCGCCTGGCGGCCGATGGCTGAAGTAGGTGTGAGCGGAAAGGTGGGGATGATTCGTTTTTCGTGCGAAAGTTTTTGCTTTTATTACGTAAGCTCTTCTTGAACCGCGATGTTTTAAACAGGACAAGGGTCCTGTG